>NW_009228762.1:0-19949 GCF_000690835.1 Fulmarus glacialis
ACTCTCTGGGCTCGGCTGTCCAGCCAGTTATTATATTGATGGCTCTCTAGAAGACAGGTACATGCAAGCTTCCAAAAAATGAACAGCATTTGCATTTTCTTCTAAAATACAGAAGAGAGTTATTGGCAGTGATGATGATACATTAAACAGCCTTGGAGCAAGGGCTGAAATTGAGTCACCTTGCTAGCTGTAGAGACTTGTACATCTTCTGTGTACTCCAGTGAATCTGGACTTGTTTCTGCTCAAAGAAGAGCTTTCAACAGAAGAGGTGCAATATACTATCCATCACTCTAGGGTGCTTTCAGAAGGGAAACATGATTTTTAGGCTTAGCGGAGGTAATCAGTATATGTGTCTTTTAGTTGCTCAAGAATGGAAGGAGCGGGCAGAATACACTCTGAACGTCCTTATTAAACTGAGTTCCAAGGGGAAGACAAAGAACGTTCTTTAGTTCATTTAGATCTCAATTTTGAGCAAGACACTTTGTATCTTAGTGCTGACAGTATTAGAGGCACTTCTGAACATCTGTGGAAAAGATGATAGACATCTGCAGTACCTTCTGCTGTTGGAAGGAAGTTTTCACGTAAATGTTTTGGTTCTAAATATCTATATTTACAAATTACAACTAAATCTCAGAAAGTCTTACTTTATAAATATCCTACCTTCTAGCCATGAGAATATTCAGATCATTTGCTTCAGATTTGAATTTCTCTGATTCTGAAGGGTCACAGGACTTTGAATAGTAAGAGAAGCCCGTGAGGTCATTTGTATAAGTTGTGTTATGTGGAAAATAATTTGCCTACTCTTTCCATTTATTGCTGCCATGTATAAGTTGTTCTTCCTCTGTTGTTTAGTCCTTACACTGGGGCAGTGTCTCTTCTCACTCAAGCTTGAAAGTTCTGGTCTACTGTCACCTCAATCCATATTTAATGACCTTACAGAACTAATCTAATATTAGAAGTACAGAGCCTGTTTTTTCTTCAGCTAGTATCTGTAGATAAAGTAAACTTTTAAAATTTAGATGGGAAAAGGTAAATAATGATTAACAACCAAATATGGATATAAACATCTGTATTTAGATGTTGGTAATTGAGCATAACCATGCTGATGCTTGCTTAAACAGTGTGCCTAGAACATTTTGTGTGCAACTATTGGAAACATAACTAAGTATCAGGAAAACCTACATCAAGAGTAAGACTGGAGAGTGTTGAGTAATTCAAGCTAAAAATAATTCAGATTAATTGTAATTTTTTTTAAAAAAAAAAAAAAAAAAAAAGAACTTAAACCCCCAAGGAATTCAGAGGCGATGCATAAGCAAAACCCCAATGTGTTAAATCTTATCTTTAATTCTAACTTTTAAAGTATTGTTTATCGTAAATAAATAATTACAAACTACTTGTAACTATCAGATAAGCTATGGTAAATGAATTTCCAAGAGCTGATTTTGAAAGCTATTCTGTTGTAAAAGAACTTTTGTAGCATCGATATTGCTCAAAAAATAAGTGATAAAGATACTGAGATTCAGGACTCCTTCCTTTAGATAGGAAAGGGAACCAACATGTTAAGTGAAATTTTTGAACCATGTTCCGTTCTATTTTCTTAGCAAAAAAACCCTCATTAACTTGATCATTTCTCATTTTGTGAAACAGTCATGGATTAATTAAAAAGAACCCCATAAATTCGTACTTATTCTGTATATAGGGATTGTTCTGTATGCATACATCTGCAGATGGGGAGAACATCAGGGTGTAGCAGAAGAACTAAAGGGGGGCCTTCAGGGTGGCCCACTTCTTCCGGTGAACACAGGGTACTGGTCATGCCTGCACCACGGAAGTCCTACAAGCCTTTCTGTGGTAAGTTTGCTATAGTGAATGAATTATTTGTCAGTTACACTCATATTTATGTTTGTGATCACAAAACTAACAATTTGTGCATGTTTCTTGGAATCATTTTTTTCTAATTTTTCAGTTAAATTTACTTTATCATTATATTTCAATTTCTCTGTTTACCTTTTGTTTTAAGGGGTTGGATAATGATATGAGCTACAAATCAATTTAGGGTTCTTTTTTCCTTTTCCTCTCTTGCAGATACTTCTCATCTGGTAGGAAATGCATTGCATAAGAGAAGGGTCAGAAAAAGAAATTGATGATCCCAGCTTGAAAGACTAAATTGAGGCAGGTAATGATGCAGTTCTTGGCTTGTAATTCTTCCCATTTGATATGAGGACTATATAGTAGCTATAGTGTCTTAGAATGCTGCATGATATATATTAATGAAGCAAACTACAGCATCACAATCCTTTTACCAACTGCTTTGTAAAAAAAATTAAAGCACCATTGTACCATTCTTTCTCTTAGATCACCCCTGTGATGAGATCATCCGGTGTACTACAGTTTTCCTCCTATAAAATGTGGACAATAGGAGGGTCAGAAGAAGCCTGCGAAAAAAGGATTACGTTGCACTCATTTTTTTCTTTAGAAATATTTCCTCGTGCTGTAAACTGTTCTAAAGAAAATGCTATCACCCAAAATTGCAATAAGATGAAGAACTTACAATAAAAGTATATAAAATGTAGTTATTTTTAAGTATGTTTTTATTACAAATGCAAAGAAACTTTGGTGTTAATTTTTTCATAAAATGATACACTTCCAAAACAGTGCTTACGGAGATATGGTATGGAGGACTTGAACAATGAAAGAGACAAGTGGACATATGAGATCTAACTTATAAAAGTGTTTTACTGTTAGTATGTTTGCTACTAAATGAAAATATTATATCTATTTCCTTTTTATTCCCTCTAAATATAGTGAAGCTAATGTAAGATACCTCGTAGTATCTTTTTCCATTCTGTTATGCTTAACAGACTTGCGTAGGATTTCATCTGCAATGACTTTGCTGCAGAGTGATGTCATTGATTAGTATTACACTTGACTTATGCTGATGTAAATAAGGAAAGAGTCAAACCATTGGTTCATAGAGACCTACTGACCGCTGAAGTTCAGCCTTGAAATTCAGTCTTGAATAATGGCACACAGCAATATCCAAATAGAAAATGAATAATGTATGTAAAGGGAGCTTTTAGCATGCTGAGATACTGACTATGGACCTGTTACTGAAGAGATTTCTGTTAGGTAGGAGTTGATGCCAAGAATTTTTGATGTTTGTGGGATAAGTCCATCAATTGGCAGGATATGTGAAGAAGTGATTTTGGAAATGGAGGTTATGTGGTAAGACATAGGGGCCTAGAAAATCTGCTAGACTCTACTGGGAGAGTCCATAGAGAGCTGTAAATAACTAGATAGTATTTAACCAAGAAGCAATGGAGTAAGTAAACTATGAAATGAATTGTTTCTGTAATATGTCAACAGAGTTATGTAGTTGGCAAGTTTCCACCAGGTAACTTTTTATACTGTCTAGGTTTCAGTTCTTACTCTACACAGTTTCTCTCTTCTTTGTACAGTTAGCCTACATCTTACAGTTTTTAACCCTTAAACTATTTATAACTCTTTGTTGTGAATTATCTTGTGCCAAAATGTCTTTATGTACAAGCTTTGTTATCTGATGTCAGCAGAGCTTGGGTAATAGTTGTTAACAGTCTACTGCTATATTTAAATTAAGGAAAATCTATCAATTCATTGAGTTGCTAGGTAAGTTCCTTTTTTTTTTTTTTTTTTTTTTTGTGACAGTATTTTACATTCTGTATCCATCATTGAGTTGCTAGGTAAGTTCCTTTTTTTTTTTTTTTGTCATTTAGTGACAGTATTGTACATTCTGTATCCACTGAGAGCTTCTAAATGCACAGTAAGCAACTAATTTATAAATATGGAATATATATGAATGACATTTATACCTAGACTGAAGATTTGGCATGTTCAATCAGTAGTATGCACTTAAACCAGCGTCAGAAATATAAGATTCAGGCTCCCTAGTGATTTACAGAAGGCTCAGACCAAATTCCCCACAGGGAGGTTTGGGAGGGCATAGGAAGTAAACTACCATTTTTGAAAGGATTGTTAGGACTGACCTTGTATAAGCCCATAAAAACTTAAGTAATAGATATGAAATAAATGTGAAATGCAACATCTCAGGCAGCATTAAGATAAAGAAAAGTTGTAAGAAACGAACCTGAGAGAACTGACTAAATCAGGTTGCATTACTCTGTAGTATGAAGGTAGTATGAAAAATAAAAGAATAGTCAGTGTGAGTTATGGAATCCCTGAAGAGAAGTGTCAGCATTAACAGATGCTTAACTCTTAACAGAGAAGTATCAGAAGAAAAACGGGTGGATTGGAGGATGGATGAAGCATAAATATATTAAAGCAAGGGGTGATACCCTACTGCAGCTTCAGAGCATAGAAATTTTCTGTTAACATGATAATCAATGAGTTAATAATGTTAATGTTTATATTCTAATAATTTAAGACTAAATGATGAAATAAAATTATTTCATCCCCTAAAATATAGTGGTCTATATAGTGGAGACTGGCAACAAGTAATACAAAGCAAATGTTGAGTGAAATTTTACTCCGTGTTGTAGTTTTCGCTTGTTTAGCACCTTTTGCTCACTATTTCAAAGAGCTCTGCAAATACATTATTAATATGTCAGTGAGATGTATTATCTTTTGAAACTAATTTATAAATAAAGGGAAGAAAAAGGGTGGTTCTTCTTCGTTACCATACATATTATAGTCTGTGTCAGCACACAGGCTAAGATTTGCTCTGTTTTCTATTCTGAGTTTTAGGTCATAGTATATTATAAAAAGAATTCACTTGGTATATGCTTATCTACAAATTTTTATTATGCTAATTTCACCAACAGTATAGACTCTGAAGTGTTAATGTATTTATTATGTGATAATTAAATAGAGATCAGGAATTTTTCAAATTTGCTTTTCTTGTTGTGGCTAGGGATTCTCAGCAACAGATTGTGTTTTCCAAAGATAATTGCTCTTTTTAAGTCAACTATACAAATATCCGTACTAACACTGTAGATTCTTCTGCCAACCTGTGCTCTTGCAAATTTGCTTGTCAATCTGAAGTTAGTTTCACAGTTGTATAAATACAGTCTTTGTCATGTAGTTAGAATGTAGAAATAAGATCAACAATTTTATTGGCCATTTTGCTTATAGTAGCATGTATTGTATATCCTTTCTCATTTACATTGGAGGTATTTTATGTGCTTGGCTCATTTGTTGGGGGTTAAAAAGTGTTCTGAAAGGGAATTTTAGCTAGTAGTTGTACTACATAGCATATGTTTAAGACAAACACATTGGAGAAACAGCTTATTGACTGAGACAACTTTAAGATGATTCTTGTAGTATGTTGAGAATTCTGTTTCTGTTCTGCGAATCTCTGTTCACTAATGAGATAATTAGCATTTACCTATCATGGGAATTACTAGCAAAACGACCTATGCTAATTGAATCAAAATGGCATAAAAATAATTGCTCCAGCTCAGAAATATTTTCATAAATAATGAGTTAAACGTTCATCCAACTTGTGTAAGTAAATAACCTGAATCAGCTGTCATGTAAAGGTATATATCAGTATTAATACCGTGCTTCTGTGATTAAGTTAGATTTGATATTGGCCAGTAATCCTAAAATGACTTGCTTACTTTCTCAGTTCAGAATGAATCTCAGTTTTGTGATAAGGGGAAACCATCTAAGGCATCCTTTTCAATGTCAGAGAGACCTTTAGAGGAGGTTCCTGCTGCTCTCTGTAGTCATGGGTGAGAGCAAGAAATGGAACAAAATAGATAGATGTTGCAGACTGATAAGTGTGGCACAGCTTAGCCTCCCATGGTGCCAGACTTCTCTGACTCCACTGGGAAGCAGCACAATGTATCCACTATGCTGCTCAGAGGCCATTAAGCTGAAGAGAAGCACTGTGTGTGCTTTCCTGATCTCAGATGGAGGCAGCACTGTGCAATCTAAAAACAGTGGGTTCTGATTACTGCTGGCATATAAAGTGTCCCTAATGGACTATCTCTAAGTTGACTTTCACTGTGTGATAAAGAAACAGTTCTTGAGTGGGACTTACGGGGCTGTGCAATTGTTAGACTGGGCAAATGACGTAGCTCCATATGAAACACTGAATGTGTGTTCTGACACACCTTCACACCATAAAATGAGAAGTAGATCTAATGCATGATCAAAATGCTGTTGGCATGGCTTAGTGACAGGATGTACCTGCTTATGTATGGAAAATGTCTGTATTTTTACTCATGAAATGGATGTGCATTTGGTCATATGATTAGTGATGGGCTGCAAGTTTTTCAGGAAAATGGTAGCAGTGTGCAGGCTGGCATAACTGTCCAGTAGGCAGGAAGAGAGAGACTGGGCTGAATAAATTGTTCTGGTTTCCTACATACAGTGGGAAGTTCACCACTTTTGATCATTAAAAATGCTCATTTTGCGGAAGAACAACTGGTATTCTGATGCTGATGTCTGTACTTAAGATCGTGTGAAATTTATTCAGGTGTATGAAGGCCCATGTAGATGTATATTCAATAATGCTGCCGATCAATATGTGCAAATCTTGCAAGTATGTACTATCGGTGTGTAGTAAACTGCGCAGAAAATAATTTCAGATTACTAAATCATGTCGTAGCTGGATCTAGTCAATGTTACATGATGACTTGATATTCAGAAAGCATTTTTGTCTTGATTTATAGATAGATCTTACAGAACTGGACTGGAAGTCCAAAGTCAGAAAGTCTAAGACTTTTAATGGCTATAACCCATCTGCTTTTTATATATTCTTCAGTTAATCTGTGGGACAGAGATCTCATGAATATGCATATGCAGTCCACTGGTGAGCAGAAACAAATCTATAAGGAACAGACCATTTAATGAGATATAGGTAGTAGATCTTTTAGCTTTCTGAAAGTTTGTTGTATTTGACAAGCTATCTTCATTTCTTCATGTTTTTTCAACTGTTTTTGTAAATTGTAGGTTTTAATTTTTTTTTTTTTAATTAGGTTATGAAGCTTTTAGTAGATACAGTTACTGGAACATACCTTGGAAGGAAATGAAACCTGACCTTTGGATGACCTGATAGAAAATGACTGTTACGTTGTTTGCAGTTACACTTTTATAGCTTGCTGTTTGTGATATGAAAATATCTTTGTGTATGCCATCCTTCTCCATATAGGGCCACAAAATGGCAGAAATTGGTGTAGGGGGCTGAATTACAATTGCTGCAGAAACTATGATTAGGACGTTACTGGTGTGTATGTGTAATTGTTACTTTTTTCCACTAGTTTACATTTACATTGTAAAAGAAGGGTCAACAGCTAAGTTTATCATGCTCTTCTGATTTCCACAGACACAATTTTGAAAAAGTTATTCAACAAAGCATTATGTCACTGTGTTCTAATAATCTTTTGGCTTAAAGTTCTTTGTACTTAAATGGTGGTGCTGTTCTTGCAGTCATTTTGACATCTTTATGATAGGTTCTTTCACAACAGAATCATTTACATTTTACTCTATTTAAGGCTATACTGTGCTTGAAAAGTCTACTTTCACACCAATCAATTTATTTTTAGTCTGAATTTGTTAAAGCTAATTGCATGTTAGTAAAACTACATTGTTGCAATTCTTTACTTTGTAGCCAAATGCTTTGTATATTAGGAAGCTGGATATTTAGGCATAAAACATTGCAGTAGCAAGAGTAATAAAACATATTAGCTTTTGCAAACTGTGCTCCCAAATGAATTTTTTTTTAAGGTGGTTGTAAGAAGAGGTATGGTTTTAATGGACACAAAGGTTTAATTAAACCACAGAACTCCATTTAAAATTTCAGTTTATGTACTGCAGAAGGTATCCAGGACTTTTTAGGAAGTGCCTGAACCAGAGCCCAAAAGGGTTGATGGCATCTTGTCTATACGTACCATATTTGTCTTATACTGGGTAAGTTAATTTTTAATTGCAATGTACAAGCAATAGTAGGTGGCTCAAACTGGGCTACGGACTCAGTGTCTTTTGATGTGTGTTCCTGAACTAGAGTATGTGAAAGCACATAAAGATTGTTAAAAATGAAAATATAACTAAGGTATGAAGGAAAAAAAGGTAATGGATGCATTTAGGTGTATCAGTATTGGGACCCCATTGTAAATCGTGAATTATGCAAACCTAACTGAAGTCAGTCTATTCACTCTAGCTTGTTCAAGTAATGGGCGGAGCGGTCAGTTGCCTTGATGGTGATCTGCCTGCCCTTGTCTATGCTGAGAAATCATGAATCTGCTCTAAACCAGAAAGCGTTCCAATCTCCTCAGCTATGTAGGGAAGAGTTCAGAATGTTGAGTGGCTCCCTTCCTATGACAATGATTTCTGCCTCAGCCCCTCCTTGAAACTCTAAAAGGAGTGTTTCCTTTGCTTGTTCAGCTCCATTTTGCTCCCCAAAGCATGAAAGGAACAGGAAGGTGAATGGGACTTCTCAAGATAACGGAGAAATGGTAAGGAAGAGAAAGCTGCTGTTTCTAGGGTGTGAATTGAGGTCCCTGCAGTATCTCCGTGCTGGATGTGAGCATTACATTGCCCTGTGCTCCACAGGAAAGAGAAAATGAGGTTGTCTGAAGAAGGGTGGCCTGGGGAATAGCAGAAGACAGCATTAAACCTCTGCCTTTGCCTGTTACTCTCTTTCAAGTCCTTTCTTCTAACTAGAGATCTAACACGTGTCTCTCTGAGAAGCCTTGAGCTGACTCTGCCATTATTTTGAAACAAAGATGATAGAAAATTTTTAAAATAGCAGTAATGCCAAGTTTTTAAGTTTGAAAATATAGATGTAGAAATTAGATCATATATAGCATGTATTTTCTTTCTCAGTATATTAAAGCACTTTTATTTGTTGAAACTATACCTGTTGTCTTCAGTCCTTCTAGGGCAAATCTGGCTGCAAAAGTTACCAAAACAAAACAAACCCCATACTTATACTGAAGTAAGTTTAATGCCTAAGAATGTAAAAAATGGAAAGCATTAGATAATTCTGGTTTGTCATTGCTACCACTTCTGTTTGTAACACGGTGGGATTACTTTTAATACATGTGGTAATGTGTTCTGTACAGAATTTGGTATCCTACATCATCATGCAGTTTTTCTCCATTTGTCTGTTTTCCAGTCTTACCCTATTTACATAATCACATGGATTCCTGAAGTTCTGAAAATTATCCTTTAGGGTCTGATTTTAATCACAGCAGATAATACTCGTAACTTCAGTGGAGATTCTTTTGATTTACATCTTTAGAGAAAACTAAGCCTTTAGATATTTATGATGTCTATGCATTCAGCATTTATTATAAGTACTGATGCACAGAAAAGTAGCTTGTAATCTGTGCCTTGGCTCCTGGGCTATAGATATTCATGTTCAGCATATAGTTACACAAAAGATGCAGTCTCTAAACGGTGTAAGGTAGTGGTGTCTTGCTGCTTATATTGCCCTGACGTAAGGACAAGGAAAACAAAGAAATTTTTTTTCTTTAAAAAAAAAAAAAAATCTGGGAGGGGAAGTAGCATTGTTTTGAAGAGACAATATCAGATATTTTTAACTCTGTCATAATTTTAATGCAGATAAGGATCTGTAGCATCTTTTATGCAGTGAGAAAACTTTTTTTCCACCCTGATCGTATTTTCAGTTCGGGGGTGTTTTTTTGTTCTGATAAAAAAGGAACACTGAAAGAGGAAACTTGAACAGATGGATTCAAGTTACCAAGCAACACATTGTTTCGCAGGCAATGGAAGAAAGAATTGGAGCAGGTGCTAAATGGATTGTCTTTTTTTTTTTTTTCTTTTAAAAATTTTTTTTAATTATCATGAGCTGATGTATGAACAGACTTAACAGACTCTTGACAGACTTCATAGAATAGAATGATAAATATTCAGCTGGATAATAACTACTTGTGCAGGTTGTTTACTCTGTGACTTGAATGGTTCTTTTCCATAGTTGTGGTAGCACACAGTATAGGCGGCAAGCAACACATCACAACTAGTTTTTGTAGATGACACTGGTGTTGTGTTTGCTTCACTCCAACATTCTCATATACAATCAACTCTATTTTACAATATTCTGATCTAAATGTATTCCTGTAATGATGCATTCGGGCTCTTCTGCAGAATATAAGTTTCAGAGTGAAATGAGTGTTCTGTATTCTCAAATGTTTAGACATTACCCCCTAACTCTTCCCTGCTGAGAAAGACTGACTTGGTTGGTGTATCTCAACCTGTATCAGACAGGTAGATCTGCATTGAATTGGTGGGTTTGGTTTAGTTTGTGGCAGATCCAAAAATGGGATTTTTTTTTTTAAAAGGTCAATGCAAAATAATTTCTCTTCTTTTTTTTTTTTTTTTTGGTGAGGGGGTGGAGGGTGGTGTGGTGAATTTTTTTGGCAAGCATAAAATTTAGTTTTAGGTTAAAAAGCATGATTCTTTCTTTAAATTTAAGAGTTGCATTCTAATTGTTTGTTTTGAAAAAGATCAAAGGCAATGGAAAATAAAAGCTATTTCAAATATTTTTCCCAAACATTTCATTTAACACTTTGAAAATTTTTTTTGCTTTAGACTTCTAAAGGTTTTTAAAGATAGTTTAACAAAATGGAAATGTATTTGTTTCAGTGTTGCTTACAAGCTTTTTCTTAAAAAAACCAAAACAAAACACGCAGTCCCCAAAAACCCAACACCCAAGTTGTATGAAAACTTGTCCACCTCTCTTCCAGAATTAGGTTAGTGCTCTCATGTCCCTGTCTGTCATATATTTGCATAACCTAACAGCTGTATAGAATTTCTATTAACCAATGATCTTTTTTACTACTGTGTCATCCATGCAAATATGTACACTTATTTATTTCAAAATAATATTACATTGCACACTCAAATTGTATGTAGTGGAAAAAGCTAATAAAAGAATGTTAATGTTTATACGATATATTGTTAAAAAACCCAACTTCTATGGATATAAAATATAGTGCTTAGGCAATCTTTTGTGCATTAATTTGATCCAGCAATCCAACACTTTTACCTGCACATATATTAACTACTTGGGAATGTCGGGATGAAATTTGTCTGAAAAGCTAGGGGACATAGTTTTGTTAACCGAGAGCTTTGACATTCTGTTACATGACAGTGTGATAACTGTAATCTTTATAATTATGTTATAAAATAATGATATCTAATTTTTCATCTACCAATATCTCCAAGACCACCTCCGCAGGGCTGCTCTCAATCCATTCATCCATCACCCAGTCTGTAGTGATACTGGTGATTTCCTTGACTCAGATGCAGGACCTTGCACTTGGCCTTGTAGAACTTCATGACGTTCACATGGGCCCATTCCTCCAGCCTGTCCAGGTCCCTCTGGATGGCATCCCTTCCCTCAAGCGTATCAACTGCACCACTCAGCTTGGTGTCATCTGCAAGCTTGCTGAGGGTGCACTCAATCCTACTGTCTGTCATTGATCAAGATACTGAATAGTCTTGGTCCCAATACAGACCCCTGAGGGACACCACAAATATCACCACAAAACTTTGTTAGCATTTTTTAAAAAATTGCAATACCAAAGAGAGAGTAATTTTGGTAAGAGGAAAAAAGATTCATGATATCGGGCAAAAAAAGAAATGATCCTCTAGACATTTTGTTCCTTCCATAATGAAAAGAGAGAAATTTTCAAAAATTCTGGTGAAAGTAGTTTCAGTAGCTCCTTTCAGGAAACATTCTATGTGCTTTCACTTAGAAACTAAATTGTCCCACATGCATTTCAAGCTCCATACACACATCACCTTTTCATTTGAAACTTTTTATATGTGTTCTCTTGCCAGAGGACACTTTTCCAGTATGACAACATACATGGTTGCTTAAGGTGTTTTTGACATACAAGTCAAAGAAAAGCTGAGTTTCTTAATGCTCTGATTATTTTTCCTTAGAGTCTGTCTTTAGGCATATTGGTAAAACATCCCATAAGCCCTTCTTTTATGCATGAATTCAGGAGTAAATGGAAGTATGATCATTGTAAAGAAATATTTTGGCTAGTGATTCAATATAGTGTTTTATCCTGGTGTTAAAAACTCCTCCGTCCTCCCTCCTACCTTTCTTCACACACCCAAGTTTCTAATATAGGCCAAGAGTGGTGTCAGAATCGTTATTCAAGAGTAATACTGAGGCCAATGAGGTTATTGCTAGACTTGTCTGCAGTACTGGACTATTGATCTTTGTTTTATAGTTTGTTGGTGGTGCCTAATTCATGCAATTTATTCCTATATTATTCTGTATTCATCAAACTCTTATTTGCCTGTTTATTTGAAAATGCTAAATGCAGAGAGAATTAGGCATGCATTTGAATATTTTGCTTAACTGTGAGAACTTAATAAATTTAAATACACCTGATTTACAAAGAAACTCTTTCTCTAGTACAGAACTCCTATAGCTATCATCTCTTTATAGTTTCCCGTAATTTTTCATTTCATATGCTTGTATCCACATTTTCATTTCTTCAAACTATAAAATTTGTTGGGATTTGACAAAATTTCTTTAACAGGTTCTCACAGAGTTCAAATACCTGTGGTAGTGGGTTTTTAAAAGACGACCAATGGCAATGTGATTTTTGGAATCCTTCCTAATAATAGGTTTTTTTTTTTTTTTCCTACACACTGGAGCCAGACATGGAAATTTCCAGTGTTGTCGGTTTATGGTTTCCAGAAAGATAAAGAATTTGATCAGGATTTCTTAAATATACTTTCATCTAAATTACTATGATACCATTTTGGCTGGGGGTAGATGTGAAGGGTTAGAAAACAGGAAAGAGAAGATTAGCTTATATGTTAAGAATAAATTAATTCCTATATGTTACATTTTTGTAGTATTCTGGTTAAATAGAATTTGATCAGTCTTTCTAATGGTATTTTTGGCTGAAGAAACACTACTGTTTAGACACTTTAGGTAAGTGGCTGTGCTTTTACTTAAATAATCGATCGAAATATTAATATACTGCTGATCTAAATTTTAAAGTTCAGACAAGCTGATCATGTAGAAGCAATACCAAGGCTTTCTTTTCCAGGAGAATGGAAGCAGTCTGCTTTGAGGTGTTCGAGAGAACTAGCAGCTCCTGTGTTGCCTACTGTGATTTACAGATTTGTACATTTTACCTAGGAATACAAGAAGCTAGATTTACTGACGCAATGGTTTCTCATGCCTGTTTTTACATTGCCTTAGGTATAGTTGCTGCCATCTTTAATCATCTGTCTTTCTTTTTCCAATGGCTATTTGATTCTGATGTCTGTGTTCCTATTATGTCTTTATTTTTTATAATCTTGAATTTCATGTTAATTTTAAAAAATCTTCTGGTTTACGATTCCATTTTCCTTCTGTTCTTTAATCAGTAGAAGCTTACTGTTGAAATGCAGACACTCACTGACAGTTTCATGATACCATCTCTAAATTGCCTATTTTTCTGAAAAAGTTCTTTTCTTTCTAGCACTTTGTGTCATGCTGTTTTAGGCAGTTTTAGGTAAATAGAAGATAAAACCTTGAACTGCATTAACAGCATTGATGTAGCCTTTTATTTAAGAGTTTCACCTCAATCTCATCTAATTAGAACAACACATAGTCACTGATGTTTCAGGAACCTTAATAGAATACATTGGAAACAGAATAAAAAGAGGATCAGTTTGCAGCACCCTGGCTTTCCTGCAGCCAAGTGATGAATTGTCTTTTAATAGAGCTGGGATAAAAAGGCAGTTTTGTTTGGGTTTCAATTAGTGTTAGGTTCAGACTGTGCTATGTAGTGCGGATTTTGAATACCGGTCAATAATGATAAAATCTTGCAAGGTCTTTTTATCAATTTCTGAACAAAAGAACAGGACTCATCTTCCACCATTATTTTAGGAAGTATACGATATAAACTTCCCCCGTTGGGATTTTTTTGATGTTTAAATTAGTGGTAAAATTGTGTGCTGAAGGTACTTCTGAGGCCAACACAAGATGCTAATCATAATATCCCAGAAACCTGTGGAAGGAGAAAGCAATGGCCAACTTTAGTTTAAGACTCATTTCGGTTTAGAAGTAAAGAATATTAGAGTAAATGTAATGTGAAGAAAAAGATCTGATTACCTGTCAATTTTGTGTGTGTGTGTTAATCACCTTGACAATGAAGCATCATCATGAAATCCCAGGTGTGGGCATCTGATTATGCAGAATTATAATTAATTGTTACTTAGAACTACTACCAATTGCAGTGATACTGATGTCATATAGGGGATGTAAATTCATAGAAGTACATCTTTGAGGGATTAGTTGTATAGACCTTGATGGTTGTAGAGATGATGGCACAAGTACTTTATTATGGATATGATTATCAAGAGTTCCATTCAATACAGTTCAGGTTAAAGGAAGCTATCCCTGATGTTGTGTTTTTGTGGTGTGGGTTTTTTGTTTGGTTGGTTGGGTGTTTTTTTTTTTGTTAAGGGTTTTATTAGGATCCCTGGGCTTTTTATTAAAAGAAATTAAAAAGACAAAGCAGCATAGTTCCAAAAATGATGTAATGGATAAAAAATCTGGTTTCCTTAGGCTATAAGGGTTTCATGAAATGTTCAGAATATCTCTTGGTTAGCTGTTCAGGCAAATTTGAAACCCTCCAGATGACCTCAGATAGTAAAACAATCAGTGTAAGCTATCATGCACATAAAGTGGTAGTATCTTTGAATCAGTACCCCAAAAGCATATCCCTGAATCAGGTACCCCAAAAGAAAAAAAAAATACATAAACCAACATAAATTCAAGAACTGAGCTTTGTGGGAGTCTCCAAACATTTGAATCTGATTGGAAGAAAACCCACACAAAATAATAAAGTGGGAGTCATTTTTTGATCTTCTCCAGAATCCTAAGTCTGCTTCATTTTACCATCAGGGATAGAGAAGAAAAGCTTTTAAGTCAGCCAGCATCAGATTGATTCATAAAGCAAACAGGAAAAGTATTATGAGGCAAGGCTTCATGCTATGATAGACATCTAGGAATACTCATCTTTGGCAGTCTATTCATCTTTGGCTAAGGGGGTGGAAACTCTGGTTTGTCTCCCTGGGTAATGTGTGGAATCCTGTTTATACTCCAACTCAGTTTATGTGGCCTTGGGGAGCAAAGTCTGGTCTTAGAATTAACTGTAATTTTTGCTGATCAGATAGTGGTATGACTGGCCAACTATTTTTCCATGACTTTTGTAGGAGAACTATATGACAAATCTATGACATACTCTTATTTTTTAAAACATTTGTGTAGTGAAGGTACTTGTTTCATCTGAGACAAACAGCTGGTGGTGATTGAGAGTTTCCCTGTATAGGTGATTTGCAAAGATTTCTTTCTTTTTATAATGTGGAGAATTAGTTGTAAATAAAAAAAACAAGGAAAAAGGACTATTCAGATATACTTTTTCATAAATGCCCAGTGCAAAATTAGAAATTCACTGTTGTCATATGTTAGAGGTAGTTTAAATATACATACATATATCTGCAATATATTTAATGTAATAAAAAAGTATGCAGACCTACTTAAGGTATGCATTCAAACACATGCACCTAATCTGACTCTTGCAGGCAATGTTGTGGTTTATCAAGATATCAATAGGCTATTTCAGGTCAGAATCTAATTTAACAGTTTATCTAACTGTTACGGTTTTGTGCATCCCTTCTATGGAAACAGCAGAGTGGGCAAAATAGAATAGGCAAGACAGAGCATATCCAACTCTTTCTTCTTCTTTATATTGCCAGGGTTCCTAAGAGCTTCAGTCATTAACTGAGATATCGTTGTTAGCTATGGTACAAATAGGAAATGAAAAACTGCCCGTGCTCCCAGACATTTGCAGGCTAAGATCACGAACAAACAGAGGAGTCTGAAAAAGGAGATCAAACTGGTATGATCTAAATGGTCTTAACTTACCAGCCGTTTGACCGTAACTTGGCTACTTAACTGTAATCATACGGATCACAAGTATTGATCTATTTCTGTATACATAAAGTTTCTATTACCTATGGACAGCTTCTTTTATTTTAACTAAATGCATGCCAAACCTGACAATTTTGGGATGGGTGTCTTGATATTATGTCCTGTCATATACTACATTTCAAGTTAAGTAATCTATGTTCAGTTAAATGGAGCACACATGACTAACTTGCCTCTTTCAGTTATTTTAATATATTAGGCCACACAATTTTTTGAATGTATTTTATAAAGATGCTTATTATCATAGATTTTAATTTAACAACATGCCCCAAATTACTCCTCCTATAGTCTTTAAAGAGTGATTATTTCTCAAAGTCATTGATAAGCAATATGCTTGTTGCTAACCAGAACAAGAAACTGATTGATAGTTCGTGATACAAAAAATTATGACTTTTAAGCTTGTGGGTTATTAGGTAGGCAAGACGGAGAAATGTGCTGGGATAGGCTGAGGAGGGGCAGGATAATAAATGTGCACAATCCATAGTTGATTATATTTTTGATTGTTAGTCTATCAGTTGATTGTCAAGTTGTACATTGTTTGCTTCACTCAAGGGGATTTGAGAGATGGGAATAAAGATAATTAGGACCCACGGTGTTATGTTTTTTTGATGACACCCCCCCACCCCCCTCGGAATTTATGAGGAGTCTGGAGTCAGCTTATGTCTTTGTGGTGAATGAACCTAGCTTCTCAGCTTACCAGGCATAAATGTATTTTTCACGGTTATAAAGTTAGTTCAAATGTGTGTGTGGAGCACTGGGCTAAGAATAGGGAAAAAAAACCATGGCAGGACTATATCTGTCCTGTTTCAGTTTTGTTTTCTAATAAACTGCTGAGACAGTTTGTGGGAGGGGTATAAGCATCATCAAATTCTTAAATGGTGATGTTTCATTACAGCTTTACATTGTTCTATGTAGATAAGTGAGTTTTTTATTGAGATATCTCATACCAAGATACAACTCCTGTGTTTTATAAGAGACTGAGTGCTGCCATCTTTATCCTCTTTTTTTATAAAGGCCAGTAGACATTAATTCTGTTAACTGTATGTCTTAACTAAAGCAATCTATTTTTCTTTTACCTGTGGATTAAGATGCATAAAAAATAGTATGAAAATGTGAAAACTGAAATGTAATTGCTACTGTAGAGGATGCTGTGTCAACCCACTATATAATTATTATCCTTAAAATGTCAAATTTAAATATGATGTCTTTAAATTGCTTATTTCAGATATTAGAGGAAAAACTAAGAAGAAACTACAGTAAAAGATTTTAAATTACTTAACAGTGTTTGAATTAGTAACACAACTGAATTGAGTTTTGATGTTTGGGCAGAAACAGCAGCATTTTATTTGGACTAAGAAATTACTTGCTGGCTTTGTCACCGATGACATTAATTATTGATAAGGGTTTCAGAAATAACGCATGCGCTATCAGAGTTGACTGTAATATAAGATAGGGACTGCAGTGATGCTAGAGAGATTATAGAGAGGGAAGCACCTGTAGCATTTGGAGTTATATGCTTCTAATCATCAGACTTTTATTTTGTTGTAATAAATTCATATGAACGATTAAAATAATGGAAAGATGAGTCGTCAGGCTTATTTCTATCGTGTCCCTCCACAGGAATTACATAGAAGAACCCAACTTCAGCCTGAGCCAGCGAAGACGAAGGCTCTTCAAACAGTTATTGAAATGAAGGTATGGTCTTTGCATGTTTTCCCATACATTATTTTTGGAGCATGAACTCATGTACTGGATCTGGTTGGGATGGAGTTAATTTTCCTCATAGCAGCCTGTATGATGCTATGTTTTGAATTTGGGACCAAAATAGCATTAATAACACACTGATGTTTTAGCTGTTGCTGAACAGTGCTTACACAGAGTCAAAGCTTTCAGTTTCTCACTCTGCTCCCCCCACCCTCCCCAAGCAAGTAGGTTGGGGGTGGACAAGAGGCTGGAAGGGAACACAGCTGGGACAGCTGACCTGAACTGACCAAAGAGATATTCTGTACCATAGGATGTCATGCTCAGCAATAAAACTGAGGGGAGGACATTCAGACTTAGGGCGTTTGTCTTCCCAAGTAACTATTATGCATGATGAAGCCCTGCTTTCCTTGAAATAGCTAAGCATCTGCCTGCCGATGGGAAGTAGTGAATGAATTCCTTGTTTTGCTTTGCTTGCGTGCGCAGCTTTGCTTTACCTATTAAACTGGCTTTATCTCAACCCATGAGTTTTCTCACTTTTGCCCTTCCGATTCTCTCCCCCATCCCACTGAGGGGGAGTGAATGGGTGGCTGTGTGACACTTAGCTGCCAACCAGGGTTAACCCGCAACACCTCGATTTATAACTTTTACTATTAAATCATTAAATGCTTCCTTTTACTTCTCAACTTATTTTGCTGCAAAGCTAGGAATAATTAGTATTTCTCTCTCCCAGCCTGTTTTCTTAATAAGACTTGATTAAAAAAAACGAAGTGCATCATTGCTGAATAATGAAAACCGAATATTATTTTTAAAAAGACTCGGGGGAAGGAGGGGGAATTTTCAGGTGTGCAAAGTAGATGGAATAAACTGACAAACAGAAGCAAACACAAACTGTCCAAGGCCGATGTAAAATGTTTTTATTCTTGATCTTTAAAAACAATACTTCTGTTGGTGGTTATTTGGCCATCATTTTACATCTAACCTAAGGAAAATATTCATTGCATTAGCAGAGTGATATGACAAAATGTGATGAAACTCCTGCCTTAGTCCTGAATATAGTTTCCTCTTTTTGATATATAATATTAATAAAGTGTTGTGGCTCTTTTGCCCACAATAACAACAGATATAAATAATAATTTAAAAAGTGAAAACTGACATTTTTGCATAATTCTATGGGTCTGGAATATAGATCTTTAAGAAAAATACCATGAGACTTGAGATAATTTGTGAGTTGGCAATGCTGCCTGAAATACATTAATGATGGTCTTTCATTTCAGCCTTAAAAGGAAGTGCAAATTAAGGCCTCATTTTGCCAGTGACTTCTGTTACGAGCAAATGAGTTCAGGATGTCTGAACATTATGGTACATACACAGTTACAACAACAGCAGGACTTCATAAGTACAGTATCTGCCTTTTAATAGATAATAATTAGTTTGGATTATATGAGTAACAAATTAGGTACATTGATTTCAGTATTCCATCTTCTGATCTGTATTTGCCATGGACCTTCCCTGTTCATTCTAATTCAGAAGTCTATGAAATCTAAAACGTATGGTTTTGTTGTAACTTGTTACCTTAAGTTTATGGGAAAGTAGAATACTGGCTAAGAAACTTATTTCTTTCTATTAATATTCAGAATGATAAATGTAAAAGTTTTGGGATACAGAGATAGTGTGATAGAATAATTTATGGTCTTGCAAGTGGGTTATTAACAATGTTATGTTGCAAAATAGTTTGCAATTCCTCTTCCTGTACCAAAACTCTGAAAAGAACAGGGGCGGGGGGACATGACACACGAATGACACACGCGACGACTGTAGTTGCAGCCACTCTGACAGTGTCTGTCCCTGAATACAGCAAAGTCTTTTCTATTTGTCTCCCAGGAGAGTTGGGAGTGGTGCAATCTTCCACTTTTTAAAAATCTGATCTTTGTAATGAGGGCTTTCATTTTTCAAGGGTGAGGCAGTGATCCTGTTGCTGGAGCATTCTGATGTGGAGCTGCCTTTTGGCTCTGAGGCACGCAGTTCTTTCTTTTCCTATCAACACATGCTCCTTTGGGGTTGCCCTGTCTAAAATAGGCCAAATACTGAAAAGAAAAAGGGACAAATGTAAGATGTTGAAATCCACATGATTAAACAGCAGTTTTCATTACAAGTTCCAGCTTCGGAAAGTTTTCAAGTAAATTTAAATTGTCTTAATCCAGACAGCAGTTGTTTTGAAAAAAATACGGAACATTTGTTTTGAATGATCAAGCATTGAAGCAGTAATTTC
>NW_009228762.1:19964-31896 GCF_000690835.1 Fulmarus glacialis
AAAAGATTCCCCTGTAATATGGCAATCTGAGGCCATACACTCCCCCATGCAGAGGCTCCAAGCAGTATACATTTCTCTTTATTGCACCCAACCCCATCCACCCCCTCGCCACTTTTGTCTGAGCCCCCTCCCTGGCTCCCCCAGGCTTTGCCAGGAGGCAGCTTTCCTTCTGTTCTTTCCTGTGGTTTTCTTCCGCTCCTTGCCACTGCTGAATGCTTTCTGTCCCTTTTCCCAGTCAGCCCTCCCTTTCATCCAATGAAGTATACCCATTTCTCCTACCTGTCATTTCATATGTGATTTTTTTTGTCCTAAACAGCTTTTCTTCAGCCCTACCTTTCCTGTCCTGTCATGCTCTTCATTTCTCTCTGAAAACTTTGCAAGTAGTTGCGTTTTCTTATAGCAGTTGTATTTTCTGCATAACTGTTGTGTCCTTGACCAGTCTCTATCTTCTGTATACTTATTAAAAAAAAAAAAAAGGCAAACAAAAAAGAAAATTCACATCCTGTGTCTTGACTCCTGTTTCTATTACTTTATTTATTCCTTTTAAGATATCTATTGTCTTTTCAGATGCATTGCACAGGTCTTTCTTCCCTAACTTTCTGGTTTTGCTTCTTAGACACGTTTGCTTCCAGATGTCCCATGTCTTTTGCTTATTCTTTCCCCTTACATTCTTTACTCTTTGTTCTCTTGTCTGCAGCAGACCTTCTTCTCCAGAAGCCCTTCTTTCTTCTGGAAAGCAGAGTCACATGACAGGAGGAGAGCAGGATACTTTCTTTTCCCACATGCTCCTGTTATTCCCTCAAGCTCCTGGTTTTTTTAAAACTTGCTTAATCACATTGTAGACATTGCTTTCAAGAGATTTTTTTTTTTTTCTTCACCCAGCCCTCCACAATGGTTTTCTCTAAGATCCATTCTCTAGAAAGTGGGGCATACTAGATATGCTGTCTGGATCCTGCATTTAGTAAAGGGGTAGAAGTTTTGAAGTGCACATCTGCCCAAAACAGTGAATTACATCAGTGAGTTACAGCTCATGGTGTTCAGAGAAGAGCCACCAGAATGTTTAAAAATATTACCAAACAATGAATAATTTTAGGAGCTTAATTTTGTGTAGTTTAACAAATAGGAAATGACAGAGCAAAGAGGTTACAGTCTGTAGATATCTACCTGAGATACCCTCATTAAAAAAAAAAAAAAAAAAAGAAAAAAGTCCTCTCCAGTAATGAAAATAAATATATTGCAAAATACAGTGCATGGAAGCTAGAGGTAGCAAATGCATGCTAAAATATGGTGTGTATATTTAGCAGTGTTCATTCAATTTTTTGACTTCTGTTATACAGGAAGCCAGTCTAGTTTTGTTGCAGTGGTTGCTTCTGACTTTGTAACTACTGATGTATGTAATCAAACAGCATTTTTTCTTCTCATGCCTAAATCTTTGTCTGTTTAAGCATAAAATAAAGCTGGTACATTGAAATCTTTTCCTTTAATTGCCATTACACCCTTGCATACTTCTTTGTGTACTGTGTGCTGACAAATGCCAGATCACTGATGTCTTTGAATATCAGTGATATCCAAAGCTGATTACCACTGATTAATATGATAAAAAAGAGTAAAAGGAAACACACTTTTCATGGTTATGTTCTTTCAATAAGAAGTACTCCTGAGCACATGAATTGGGTCAGAACTTGTTCATCTCTTGTGAGGCCCCACCTGGAGTACTGCATTCTGTTCTGGGGTCCCCAGTACAAGAAAGACATGGGACCTGTTGGAGCAGGTCCAGAGGAGGGCCATGAAAATGATCAGAGGGACACCTCTCCTATGAAGAAAGGCTGAGAGAGTTGGGGTTGTTCAGACTGTGCGACCTTATTCTGACCTTTCCATATATAAAGGGGGCTTATAAGAAAGATGGAGAAAGACTTTTTATCAGGGCCTGCAGTGATAGGACAACGGGCAACAGTTTTAAACCGAAAGAGGGTAGATTTAGACTGGACATAAGGAAGAAATTTTTTACAATGAGTGTGGTGAGACATTGGAACAGGTTGCCTAGAGAAGTTGTGGATGCCCCATCCTTGGAAATGTTCAACATCATGTTGGATGGGGCTTTGAGCAACCTGATTTAGTGGAAGGTGTCCCTGCCCATGGCAGGGGGGTTGGAACTAGATGATCTGTAAGGTCCCTTCCAACCCAAACCATTCTATGATTCTATGATCTTGTTCAGACCGTTCCAGCTTAAACCAGTGATACTACTTTAGAGAGAAAATGAGTTGCCTACAGATATGGCATAAAGCTTATTCTAAGTGTAGGGTATTGACCATCCTGAAATGTATGTAGTCTAGAAACAAGAATGAAAGTCTTTAAAAATGGTAAGCTGTAAAGTAAATGAAAATATTTGTGGTTTACCTTACTTGCAGAAAGAGCCATCTTTATGTATTGATCCAGCTTTAATATTTCAGGTATGGGTTTGGTTCTAAAAAAGCGTGTATGTGTGTTTGCAGTGCACTATACTCTTATTGTTCAGATTGCATGAACTTTCACTTTCCCTTGTCTTCAAAAATAAACCTGAATATTCTCTGTATTAAATTAACAAAATTAAAAAAGTATATATAGAGAGTAAGAGTAGTTGTGTATGGTCTGTTGATAGCATGTGTGCATATGTGCATTTACATGCAAGTTTTATTAAATGTGAAGTTTCAAATGTTTGCTTCTGATTGCTTGTTGAATGCTCTACAAGCAAGATTTTTCACAGACACAGTTTAAATTTATCAGGTATTTGAAATGATGAAGAGTAGCATTTCATTACTTTTCATTTCAGAGTAAGACACACTGGAATGCTGTATTATTTACAAATGTTTTGCTCTGCTATTTCTTTCCCCCCCTCAAGGTGTTCAGGAAATATGCTATAGCACTTTTGTTGTAAGGACTGGATATAAAAGATTCGCGAAACATTATTGTGGAAACTCATTTGTAGACTTAGTCTCCTTTCCATTGTGGAATATTATTTTCTTCAGGACACATACTACTTGTTTCATGTTCCAGAAGAGATGGATTTCTGCTAGGTCCAGCATAGAAATAGCCTTAATCTCTCTCACAGAATATCTGCACTAATAAAGGAATATCTGCACTAATAAAGGAGATGAGGAAGAAGTATTGGTTATTGCTGGAAGGAGGGGATAGATTAGGGTGAGTACCCTGATCTATATCACAAATCCTGCTATATAATCTTATGTCTTTTAACAGATTTAGAAGGCCTCCCTGGAAAAATCTGCACAAATGTTGCATTGTTGTAGAACTCAGAAGATGTTTATTAGTACCAGTTAATACTAAGCTGCTTCCTTAATATTACTGCAAAGGAATCTTTGTGATTCAACACAGACCTGTGTAGTTTGTTAGAATGCTGCTAATGTGGATAAGTCTTAGAGGTTTGAAGGAAATACTGCATCTGTTCCTATTTCAGTTTCTGAAAGATTGCCAGACCCTGTGCCACAACAAGAGCTGGTTGAAAGTTTTCCAATTGAAGTTTTCTGTGGGAAAATGCTGATTCAGCTGAATCAGAAGATTTTATGGGAATGTACCTATTCTGTCAAAACTTTTAGTGAAAGCAAAGCTATTTAACTTTCTATCCATCCTGTAAGTCAATCCAACTCCCTTGTGGCAGTACCCATTGGGAGCTCCAGGCGGTCTGTATTATCTTTGACCTACAAGGTTCCTTGCTTTCTAGCAGTTGTCCAGAAAGGAAAACTTCCAGGTTTCCTGGGCAAGCCAGCAGCTTGTCTGGTGTATTTGCAGAATTGCCAGTCCTGTATTGTTCATACATAAGGGAACAGTACCTTTGACTCCTTGAACAGTCTGTGAATGAAGGTGATGTGTGGCTTCTCTTCTGTCTTGTCATTACCGTTGTTTTTGATAAATTATTCTGAAACAGATTTTAGTCTTTAAAATTTGTGAAATTTCTGGCTTCTGTTCCAATAAGAAGTTAATACAAAACTGACAGTGCCAATTTTTCTAAAGATAGGAAAACTAGTTTTTACACAGCTGTAATCACAGTATGCAGAGATTGATTAAAAATAAACTTTTCCTTGGAGAGTTCAAACTTGTGATAAAGTAGAAGTACAGAAAATGCTTCCAAAAGTTATGTTAGATATTTCTCATAAAGCTTAGATGTTATTCTGTGATGTATAAATCTTCTAAAGAGTGTAACAGGCTGTGCTAGAAATTACTTCTGCCATGTTATATTTGCAAACATGTAAAATACAAATGCAATACAAAAAGCCAGGCTCTTAAAACTTAGCTGGAGAGATTTGATGAGGACTACTCCCAGATGAGATGTCATAACAGGTCATGTAAGTATTAATATATTTCAGTGCAAAATCATTGTGCAGTGAAGCTTAGGTTTTGCTTTTATCTTCATAATAGGAGTAGAAAATTTCTGAAATGAAGTCTGATGGAGCAAGCTGATTTGATTGTAGTATCTGTGAGAGCTACAATAATTTACTGTTGTGTGTAAGCCTTGATAGCTTTTAAAATTCTTTTTTTCTCTTTTCTTTTAGTATTTTTCTTTTCATGCAATTTCTCCAAATGATAGGATTTAATAAGAATTCTTCCCCTTTCTTTTTTCGTTCCATCTCAACCTTTTATTTTACTTTCTTCTTTTAAAAAAAAAAAACTTTATGGAAAAATGTTTTGTGAACTGAACAGTTAACATCTTAAAAATGTTTATTTTCTGTCATGTGAAGGGCTTTTTATGATCATTCATACAGACTTTGCTCTATGATACGAGTAATGCTGATTCCATGGACAAATATTAATAAAATTTTTAGGATTCTGCTATTGGAAATCTGTCATGTTAATAATGTTAGACTAACATACGAAGTAATTTAAGTTGCATTTTACCTGTAACTTGAAAAGTTGTTATTCAAAAAAAAACCTCTATAACTATATTAGATATAGGCATATAATGGAAAAGCTGGTTGGAAATCTTCCAGAATGGGGGGGTGGGGGGGTGGGGTAGTGCTGGTAGTGTGTGTGTGGTGGTTTTTTTGTTGTGGGGTTGGGTGGTGGGGTTTGTTTGTTTGTTTGTTTTTGTTTGCTTGGTTTTTTAAAAGTTGCATCCCTAGTTCGCTCCTTTATGTTTTTTAATTGATTTTTGGTGGAATACTCTTTCTCTTTGAACATACCCTTCAAGAAAGGAAAATATGGACTGCTGATTATCATCAGCATTTTCAGTATCAGATATTTTCCAGAAAAGAAACAGCTAGTGAGGTAAAAGATAAGAAACAGCAAGTTTCACATTCCAAGAATTTTTTTTGTTTGTTTGTTTCCTTTGCATTCTGACACTTTTTTCTCTTTTGGCTGGAGCTCCTTTTCTGAAAGGGGATGCAGTTAATTTGGAAACTTGTAAGATGCATGAATGGGTTTGGTATTCCCTTTGAAAGTGTGTTACTTTGCCTATATAGCATTAAAGTATGTTTGCTGTCATGGAAGATAGCTCTCCTCAACTTCTGTTTTAAATTCCTTTGTCTCGAGATTTCTTATTGAAAGTTTTACATCCTTTTACATTACTGAGCTCTTGTCTGGATTAAAACACACTGGAAAACTCTTCAGAGAGGAACCACAGTGTATTTGCATAGTTGTACAACCCAGAAACGTATCTGCCAGTGAAAACTGGTGTATCATGGTGTGATGCAAGTGAATGAATCTGCATTCAGCTGCAGGCTAGATGTATTTTTCCCATTTTCACAATGTTAGCAGTAGTCAAAATTTGACAAGTCGTCTTTTTCTTTTTTTTTTTCTTTCCCCCTATCATCTTTTGACTGTTTTTTTGTTTTTTTGTTTTTTTTAAGTGAAAATTTGTATTCTGGACTTTTGAAGTATCTGGAAGGGAGCTGACTGTGTATTTATCAGGATTCTGATTCACACAAAAATTCCCTGGTCACTTTGTATGACTGTAAGCAAGTGCTTATCCTGCTGTTCATTTTAAAGCCATTCTCTTTGTATGGTTGAACTGGTATATACATACCTATATCAGTATAGTGTAATTATTCATTTACTGTGGTTTTGATTGTGCAATTGAACAAAACTGTTTAATGAGGGAATGGTCTTTCACAGAAGAAATGTGCTTTTACTCTGATACTAATTTTTGACTAACTGTTTTGAATGAGATTATTTCCATGTTCTACTGCTTACCACAGTCACAGTATAGTATTTTCTGATGTTTTCAGTGGAACGGGGTTTGATTGAAAATTTGTTTACACATGAATAAAAGGAATTAGATCTTATAAAGACTTGTAAATTTAACTTTTTACATTACTTTGGTTATGAACAATGCAGCTGGTTATTTGCAGAAGAGAAAAGCCAAGAAAGAAGCACTGAAATCAGTCCTACTTTTGGGAAACACATCCATCTGCTTCTACAATTATTATATTGCAAAGCCATTTGTGATTAATTATTAAGGCATTAATTATTAAGGATGCTAAAAATCTTAATACAGTTTGCTAGTGAAATGCTGAACATATTTCAGTGGCATCAGACATTCAGGCCTAAGATCATAGAATCACAGAATCATAGAATCATTAAGGTTGGAAAAGACCTCTAAGATCATCAAGTCCAACCGTTAACACTGTACTACAATTACCGTGGGGGTAATGACAGAGAAAGAAGATTCTTTCTACCCCATTGGAATTCATGAATATTTGCCTGCAGTATATTGTGTCTCATGACTGCAAAGCCCAAATGAAGAAATACAATCAGGGCTTTATCCTGTCAGATCATGAAAAACTTCCAGAGGTGGACGACACCACCTCTCTGGGCAACCATTTCCAATGCTTGTACTCAAAATATAACACTTACAGGTATTGCAAGGCTACTTTTAGGTCCCTCTTGAAGCCTTCTCCAGGCTGAACAAGCCCACTTTCCTCTGCCTCTTCTTAGAGGGCAAGTACTCCATCCCCCCAGCCCTCTTGGTGGCCTCCTGCTAAACAAGTCTGTCTTGTACTGTGGGGCTTAAAACCTGATGCAGTATTCTAGGCAAAGTCTAATGAATGCTGAGTAGAAGGCAATAATTTTTTTTCCCTTGATCTACTTACTGGCTGTGTTCATGTTAATACAGCCCAGGATGCTGTTTGCCTCCTTTGCTGCCAGGTCACAGTTCTAGCTCCTGTTAAGCTTGCGATCCACCAAGATTCTCAAGTCTTTCTCAGCAGAGCTGCTCCCCGGGGATTTAGTCCCCACCTGGTACAGCAGCAAGGGGTTCTTGCTTCCCAGGCGCAGGACTTTGCTTTTGTCTTTTGTCAGATTTCCTAAGGTTCTTGTCTGCCTATTCATCCAGTCTGTCTAGGTCCCTTTGGATAGCAGCCCTGACCTTGAGCACATTGACTGGTCTCCCAGCGTGGTGTAAACTACAGGCTTTGTGAGACAGCACTCTTGTCACCTCTTTCAGGTCACTGACAAAGATATTAAACAGGACAGGTCCCAGTATGGTCCCCATGGTACTCTTGTTACTGGCTTCCAGGTAGAGCACAACCTATTAACCACTGCCCTCTAAGCCTGATCATAGAACTAGTTTTTTACCTTGCTAGTTGTCTACCCATCCAGACCATAATGTCCTAACTTGCATACCAAAATATGGGAAGCAGTGTCCAAAGCCTTGCTAAAGTTCAGGTAAATGGCACCCACTGTTCTTTGTTCATCCACAGATCTAATCATTTTATCACAGAAGGCAATTGGGTTGGTCAGGCATGATTTACTGTTGGTAAATCCCCACTGACTGTTCCCAATTACCTTCTCCTTCATGTGATCAAAAATCAAAAATGTGAAGTCAGGAAGACTTCACCATAATTTTCCCAGGGAACAAAGTGAGGCTGTCAAGCCTGTAGTTCCCTGGTTTGTTCTTCTGGTCTCTTCTTGATGATGAGTGCAACATTTGCCTTCCTCTGGTTGTCAGGGATCTCCCCCAGTTTCCATGATTTTTTGAAGATGCTAGAGAGTGGGCTTGCAAGGACATCAGCCAGTTGTCTCAACACCCTTGGATGCAGCCTGTTGAGTCCCATGGATTTGTATGGGTTGAGTTCTCACAAGAAAGCCCTGACTGAGTCCTCACTGTTGATAGTCCTCTTGCTTGAACCCTTTCATTAAGGGGCCTGAGAGACCTTGACATTGAAGACTAAGGCAAATACTTGTTTCCTAAGTAGTTCAGATTAATTTGAACTTAAGCTCAATGGCTCTGACTTTATGAAGACAGTGTGGATAGATTAATTCTATGCAGACCTTCTAATTGGGTCAAGCCATGCTATGATTTATCAAATGAACTGCTATGTAACAGCTCACTTTTCTGGGCAAATTGTCTCTGTATCCTAAATACTTTCATTAATGGAGATATATGGGAAAACTCTTTATGGTTCATTGAGTATGTTCATGCGACATTATTTTGCAGAGAAGCTGTTCTAATGCTGATTTTGGTGGGACTGTTTCACACTGCACAGGTAGAATCCTCTCGCACAGCTCCTATAGTGTGAATTACTGGTTTTGACTCACTAATAATGGAAAAGATGTGGGCAAATAAGTTTTTATTTACCTTACAAAAGAATAGTATTATTAACCGCAGTAAATACCATTCTTTGAGATGTGTTGTCTCACACAGGAATAGGATTGGCTGAGAATAAGCGTTCTTTCTTTCCTTAGTTGAAGGCACAAAGGATATTCAGGATACTCTGCTCAGGTACTATAATCAAAGTATCTGTATGCACTCCAGCGTATTTGATGAAAGAGCATCAGTTTCTGAGAGAAAAATCTTGAAGGACCAGTTACTGTACATTAAATCATGTTATCATTTTATTTTTAAGTGGAATTTCTCTGGGAGTGAAAATTGTAAGGAAAATACAAACTTCAATTTCATATTGTGAAATCCTGTTAGATCTTGGAAAACCTCCAGGATTTCAGACTATGAATATTTTTACTTGTTTATGAACAGCTTTTATACTATAAACTAAATAGTTAAAATCTTTCCCATTCAAACACCTCTATTAGTTTAACTAATGCAAGAAATAAGAAGATAATAAAAGAAAATTTCTCTTAGTCTGAGACTTCTTATTGACTATAAAGATAAAAGCTAAAATGTTAGAGGAATGATAGTGTGCCGTCTAAATGACATTGTTTAGTCCTTACATAGCTTTGATTCCATATGGATTTGTAACAGTGGTTGCTAAATCTCAAAAAGAATCTGAGTTTCTTTTTTGCTTTAGTACCAAAAGTTCAGATGCTTTTTGGAACTTTGTCTGAACTATCCTGTGTCTTAAATTCCTAAATTTGCCTAGCTGTATTATGAAAGAAGGTATTACAGGCGTTCTGTTTTTACTTGCTTTTAGGCAGCCTAGACAAAGCATTGGTGTACTCTTTGAACTCAGGAAAATAAAACTAATTTGGAAAAAAGAAACAGAAACAAAGTTGTAGTTAAGCAGAGCGATTAAAGCTTAGCTTGTCCTGGTTAAAGGATCAATTAAATTTGTATTTTTTCCCAAATTAGCTTTCTAGGTTAATATCCTGACCTTACTGAATCGCAGGGATTTTGTGGGGTTTTTTGGTTTTTTTTTTTCTTTTTTTTTTTTCCCCCTCTCTCCATTGACCTCAGTGGAACAAGAACTTCACCCCGATCTCTGATTTTTGATGGATGGTTGCTCCTTCATGTTCTTGAACTGATTGTCTGACCATCTGGATTACAATGTCTTCAATTTCTTAATAAATGTCTGCAAACAGGGCCTAAAGCAGATTTCCTAATGAGTCATTTTGCAATGCTCTTTTAAACAGAAAATTATGTGAGAAGTTTGTGTAATCCCTTTTTTTAATCTTTCTGACTGTCACTGAAGAGATTTAGTAAATTTCAAAATGACTGGCAACAACAAAAATTCACTGGATGTTTTCAGTGCTGTGCTGGCACACATGGCAGCCATTGTCTGTGATGTAGAAATTTTTTAGTGGTTGTGGTTTTGTGGTTTTGTTTATTTTGGGACTCATAGTAAAAAAATCAACTAAAAAAAAATCATAGCTGAATCAACTCTTAGTGATGTTGCTGAATTTGTGAGGAAAAGTATGTGAGGAGACAACCTTTCTTCCTCCTGACAGCAGGCAGAACTCTATGGAAATAGGGAAACTCAGCCTCAGGCTGAGTCACATAATGAAGCGGCCCGTCGTCCTGCAGCGATGATGGACTGGCCTCCCTAGGCTAAACTTTGTGTTTAAGAGCTTGGAGGAGTAGCCAGGCCTAGATGGTTAGCAAAGCAAACAAGGTATGTTATCACGTACACGTGGGAAATATAGAGCATCTTCCATTCTCCCTTCATCCCTAACTCTGTGGGAATGAAGACGGAATTTTGACCAGAATGTATTCTGTACAGACTACGCAACAGAACATAGCATTGCACATTTTTTTCCAGGGGTGAAAGAGGTCTAAATTCTGCATTTCTTTAAGCCAAAATCAATAGAATTACTCTTGGTTTATGACAGTATGTGCAATCTGTATTTGTGCCATCTATTTTTGCTATCTTAATATTTGATGTTCATGCAAGTACAGATACACTTTTGTTACGCTTTAACATAGAAGTTTCACATAATTTTCAATACTTTCTTTTTTCATAATTTAGGATACAAAAATAGCTTCACTTGAGCGCAATATAAGAGATCTTGAAGATGAAATACAAATGTTAAAGACAAACGGAGTTCTGAATACAGAGGACCGAGAAGAAGAAATCAAACAAATAGAAGTTTATAAGAGTCACTCAAAGTTCATGAAAAATAAGGTAAGGTCTATTAATAAAATAGCTTAATGCTCTTTAAATAATGGAAACAAAAGTTTTAACTTGACCCAAGCAGCTCTCTGCATGTCTTCTTTTGGTAAATCTCTACTATGCAATACTCAGTAGCTATGGAGGAGTGAAGCATTTTGGATAAATAAAAATATGTTTATGTTTTGACTTAGGAAAGGTAAGGAAGAGGCTATTTCACCACTTCTGCAGAGGCTAGTACAATCCTGAGTCTACACTGTGTTCCCTTTTCCCTTTCTTGTGTATGGTGTTTTAATGTTGGCTTTTTGAATTAGTTCATAATTTTGACTTGCACCATTTTGCCACAACTTTAATTGTGCATTTTTTTCTGGTTTTGACTGTAGTTTTACGGTAGGACTGCTGTTCCATAGATGATGCCAAATTGTAATCATCTAGTATTTTAAAGACTTGCAATTTGATGACTTTGTTCCTGCAGAGTACTTTTCGTTTCAAATTATTGTACATAGATAATTATGAGTTGACCACAAGCAGATAGTAAATGTGTAATGATGTAACACATTTCCTGGTATCAAGCTCACAAAACAGTATTGCTTGTTCATTGTTTTAAAATATCAGAAGTAAAGCTTGATGTCTAAATTATTGTCCCAGCTGGTCTTTTTACCTCCTTTCATTTTGATGTGCTCAGCTGCTGTCTGGGTAAAGATGAGCACACCAAATAGTCTTTCTTGTGAATTCCAGTATTTCTTTTCTGATATTTTTATAATTGCCTTAAAAATTGTAATAAATATATATAATGTTACAATTTGTGCTGGTTTATTCCCAGCTCTCTACCTTGAATATGTTTTGTTTACGAAGTGATAAAACACTGAATTAAAGTACTTGATTTAAAAAAAAAAAGTTTGAAATTATGGAGAACCTGATGCTCACATTCTCATATAAATAAATTCAGGTTTTGGCAATAGCTTTTTTTTTTAATATTATTTATTAACTAAACTAAGATGGGGTGAAACAAGTCACAGCAGCCTGAAGTGGAAACACTGAAAGGGAAAGCTAGCCATCTCATCTCTTGCAGTGATGTTAAAAATTTGACCATAATGCCAGAATAAAGTCTAGGCAAACAACTTCAGTAGTCTGATTATTATAGAATCATAGAATCATTAAGG
>NW_009228763.1:0-29164 GCF_000690835.1 Fulmarus glacialis
GCCGGCGGGTGCGTCCCTCCTCCTGCAGTGCTGTCGTCTAACAGCTGCCGTCTCTTCCAGGGCATCCTGAATTTGGGCACAAGTGAGAACAAGCTTTGCTTTGACTTACTGGAGGAGAGAGTAAGTGTTGCTGTCTTCTCACTCATTGGGATTTAACCGCCAGTGCGTCTTCGACAATTCTGAAGTGTCCGGTTAACGATTTAGCACAGGCGAGGTGACGTACAGGGTGGGATACTGAGGGTGCTGTGACTAACAGCTTTCACAAGGAAGCATGCTTTGTATATTTATGTGTACTGCGCCAATTGCACACTAGGAAACAATTTGCCAAGTAATATTTACACTGAAAACTTGCCTCTGGTTGAAAAACCAGAACAGTTTTGGTTTTGTTTGAACTTCATTCACGTTTGATTGAGTCCTCCAAACAGGACTGATAGAAGAGTCTGTTCTTGTTTCAGCAGAAAATATTGCTTTGGAATGGTAGCTTTCAGGAAGAAGTGTATTTTCGGAGGGGAAAATCATGGCCTGACAAGATGCTCACTTGTCTGATGGCAGAGCCAAAACTTTGACTGAAAATGCTCCATACATGAAATTCAGACTTTGAGCAAAATTAACGCTACAACCTAATCGTCACACTGCTGTACACTGCAGTAAGAGCCGGTCTCGGAAACCCAGCTATGGGGAAATTGCACATTCTTTAAAGGCGATATTTTCCCCGGAGTTGTTGATTCTAGTTCATCTGCTGGAAAGTGTGGTGCCCTGCCTTATGTGTTAGCGAAACGATGATCTAGTTGCCAGGCCAGCTTCTGCAGCTTGCCAATTAATTACCTCTTGCTTCTCCTTCCTACTTTTGTGAGGTAATGAAGTTGCACTCGTGCAACTGCTAGTGCATTTGCAGTGCTTGTGATGGAGGGTTGGGCATAAACTCAGTGTGCAGATTGGTCAGCTGATGAGTTGGCAGTGCTGACAGTTGGGGAGAATTTTTCTTCTTAGGAATAAACCAAAATCGATGCCACAATGAATATAGGAATGAGCCATTTTTCAGGGGGGGCACCCGCTTTGAGAGCAAGAAAGCCACTGCTGATAATACAGCTGGTTTTCTTCTGTGACAGATAGGGTTGCTGTCACTTTTCCTCTGTTGATTGAGAAACTGATCAAAGTTGACATGTGAATTAAAAGCTGATACCATAAATACTGCAAGCGTTGTTTGAGCTTTGATTATCTCAGAAGTGGCTGCACAATCTCTTAGGTACAGCTGGGATGCTTTTCCTGTTATTCAGGACTTGTTTTAATATGTGACAGAATAATCCAATAAATAATTCTTTCATTATTTTCTTCCTTCGTTTTGATGATGGTTTAATGTTGTTTTCTAATATCTTAAAACTAAAAAGAGAAGTGCAAAATATAAACATCATTGTAACTCATGAATTTTTATATTCTTCATTTCCTTAGTGTTACTGAATAATGTTTCTTTTAAAAAATAATCAAGTTTTACTCTGCTACAGCAGAACAGAAACTCGCAAGAATGCTGTGTTCTATAGTCTCTCTCTTTCATGTTACTAGCTCACAAGACCTGACATGAATTATCTGGAGCCTGATCTTTTCCAGTATTCTGATACGCAAGGTACTAGGAGGTAAGAAGTTCGTTTTCCCATTTATCCCATTGCTTGTTGTCAGTGCTAGTCATGGCTCGTGTGAAGCTGGGTGCGGTTTCATTCCTCTGGTCAGCCCCAAGGATAGGTGTGTTACTGTTACCTGCACGCTGGATTTTCTGGATTTGTGTTCTGGTTTTCTCCCCACCCTCAGTGTGCCACAAACACCCAGGATGCCAAAGGGCAAAGATCCGGGGGCTTGTTGGCAGGCAAGAGAGCATGTATTGATGTGGTGACTCGTATTGATGTGGTGAATCGCTCCTGGAATGATTCATTCTAGTCTCAGTGGGGGATAAACTGAAACTCTGGGGGCTGTGAAGAGTAGAGGTGAAATATTGGCTCCCTGAAGTTCGATAGGAACTCCACCATTGCCTTCACTCGGGCTGAAAGCCTGTCTTGATCTAAAGAATTGTCACTGACTCAGACTTCACTGTTTCTGGTACCCAAATTATTATCCTTTCTCCAAAAATAGATCCCACTCAGGCTCAAAGATTCTTTATTTCCTCCTTTTTCTAGTGTACAGCGATAATAGTTGAGTCACAGTCACTGTTATTCAAGGTAACAGATGGCTTCTGCGTGCTTCTGTCTCACAAAATGTAGCACGCTGGATATCTGAGGAAATTACATTATTTAATCAAAATCTTCAAGGCTTTCATAACTGAATGAATTATGCGTTTGTTCTGCTTTTGATAAGCCTCATTCTTCTGTGTGTATTTGGTGCTTTTTTTTTCCCTGAGAAATATGTGATTGCATATTTGACTTTAATTCTGTATTTTAGCTTCAGAGAAGAAATTGCCAAATTTCTGACTGACTATGCCAGTGCTGCAAAAGCACTGAATCCAGAACATGTAAGACAAGTTGCTTTATCTTTGCATCTTTATTTTTCTTTAACTGATAAAGATGAATAAATCTGAACACAAATGTCAGCAAGATACTACAGGAGGGATATATGCAAGATTTGCAGAAGTCTTAGTAGTGTTACTTTTCCATTTGAAAAAGTAGGCAAGGTATAACACTCAAGGACTAGTGTTATAGTGTCATAGTGTGGCTTTTTCACTCTGTTTTTTGGAATTTAAACTAGTGCTGATATTTATGAATTTATAAATTTAAACTAGTGCTGATATTTCTGCCAAATATTTCATTGCTAAATGAAAGTTTGTACTACTTCTTTCAGATAACTGTTATGAATGGCTGTTGTGCTGTTTTTGCTACTCTGTCAACTGTATTATGTGATGCTGGTGGTGAGTAAAAACTTGATTATTTTACTTAAAAACATTTGTTAGCAATGAACATAATCGTATTGTGACTTCTGACAGCCTGCTGTTACTCTAACTGCCTGAATGAAGCAAGGCATGGTATTTCTTTGTCACTGGCAGAGTGTCTTTGAAATAATACCTCTATTTCTAGAATGGTGGAAGATGTTTGAGGTATCAGCAGGCCCAGTCACTTTCTGGAATGCAATCAATAGTTTTTTAAGAGCGTTGTAGGAAGAGGAGAAGGATATCAAGAAAATGCAGTATATTTTGAAAAGTTACGAGAAAAAGAGGTGGGAACCATGGTGGAAGCTGGAGGGAGTAGGCACACAGGGAGGGAGGTGTACTGGGTTGAAAATTCGGGTAACGGGTTAAGGAAAACACGTAGAAGGAATTTGGGACAGGGGAGAGGAGTGGCAGCAAAAGAGGGATTCCCGGTCAAATAAAGGTGGTGGTGAGGAGGAAGCAGAGGTGGGAATGCAAAGCAGAAGGAGTGGAGTCCGGGGAAACAATCTGCTCACAGCAGGAGTAGACGGTAGGAGGAAAAAGAGAGCTCAGCAAGGGAAAATGGTTTCCTCTCTGGTTTGGAATGAGGAAAGCAGCGTAGGAGTGCAGTACAGCAGAGACTGGAGAGATCCACAAAGACCTGCCAGGGAAGGAAGGTGAGCAGGATGACTATGTGGCCTCCAGTGCAGGAGGCTGCGCCGCCCCCGTAGCACCCTGTTACTGGCACCAAAAGCCCTTGGGAGGAGGGTGGAGTGGTGTAGAGTAACCTGGTGCAATGACTTCAGGATATTGGTGGCAAAAGCACTGTGAAACCAATTAGTTTTGTTTAGCTTTAAATGTTAATGTTTACTGGAGGCTACTCGTATCCATGTCTATTTTGATATGTTCAGATTTCATTGTATTATTTGCACAGTTTTAGCAGGAACTCTGAATGCTGACAGGCTCCTTTTTACCCCTTTGTTAACGTAGGAAGCCCACTCCGTCCCCTCTGGAAGCCTGTCACGCAGGGCTTTTGCAGCATCTCCAGGAGAACACCTGGGGCTACTTCACAGGAAAAACATGAGGAGAGAAACAAGTTCCCCAGTGCTGTAGGCTTCCTGGCTGCAAGATAGCACCTTGGCAACCAGAAAGTAGTTGAGGTGTGCAGCAATTCCTGTGAAAAATTGATAGTAACAGAGCATTAGCAAAATATTGAGAGCAAGGTCATTATTTGTCATTACCATTTAAATAAATAAATAAATAAGTTGACCAGGTCCATTCCCTTTTACAGAAAATACCTATGACTGTTGAATCTGCTATTGCAAATGCTAAGGAAGAATATTGGGAAAGAATTCAGATTGATTGAAGTATGCTAAATTTTCAGTTTTGTTTAAATATTGGTTTAGGCCACAGTGAAGGCTTTGAGATTAAATCAGATGTCAAATTCTTAGATTGTCAGTTTAGTCGATTAGAGTGTAACGAAATAATTGCTCATGAGAAATGTTCATTTCATTTTTTAATGTTTTTAGATGGATATCTTATCCCAGCTCCATACTACGGTGGTATAAATTCAAAAACATGGCTATATGGCGGAATACAGCCTGTTCATGTGCCCTTGTTCAGTGAGGTAAAACTTCAGCTATTCATGTACATTAACAGACATTTCACAGGGAACAATCAAAAAAACCTGAAAATGCAAACTGAGTCCAAGTGAAGAGACAGGAGCAGTCTAGCACTTTTAGAGACAGCCTGTCGTCTTCTCAGGCTGCAGCATGATAGGAGGCTGGTGTCATCAGATGTGTAGGGTTACGTTCGGTCTGTGCAGACACTGTTCTGCACTGACATGCTGAATTATAATTTGTCAGCTCTAAGTCTGTCACTCCTACAACAAGTAAATTTGGTTTGCAAATTTTTCCCCTTAAGCACTGAAAGATGTATCTACCACATAAGTTTTGTAACATTGGTTCCCCTTTCAAAGCTCAGTAATCTGTGAGGCAAGTCAAAGAGGGGGGTAGCATCTTTTGTAAGACCAAGTGATACAGCCAGAGGCGGAAAAAAAAGTGATTTTTCAAGTACACAAGTTCTTCTGTAAGTTGCTGATAGTGTAGTCATGGATAAGGGCAACATTTAAAACCAAAATGAGTTATGTAGAAAAGACTGATCCTAGTTTCATATTCTTTTCTTTTATAAAAGCGGGTAGCAATTGTATTTTCACTAGGTGGGAGCGTTTCTTCACTATCTTCTTTTTAAATTTTTTAATATTTTTAATTTTTTTTTATTCTTGTTGATTTTTTTGTTCTGTAGGTGACTGACGAAGAAAGTCACCCTTTCCAGTTAACAGTTGAAAAATTAGAAGATGCATTACAGAAAGCTAAAAAGCAGGTATCAATAATACTGGTTTCTGATTTTCATGTTTTCCTAGTTATTTTGTAAGCAGCGTATGTCCTCGGCATTGAAGCATTTGTACAGTTTCATCTGTGCAGATTTTCAGTCTTGTGACTGAGGTGGGTCCAGCTCTAGCAACAGGACTCAAATTGATTTTATAATCTGGGCACTGTAACAAAATGCAGAGAAACTGCCTGACTCTATTTTATGAAGAACAGATCTTAACTTGTGTTTCAAGACCAAGTTTCTTTCTCTGTAGATTTTAACAGAATTCAAAGTGGTGTAAACAAGCTATTGTTCTGACTCTCAGAAGAGAGGCTAACAACCCAGTTAATTAAAGAAACATGTCTAATGTGATTTTGAAGAGGGTTCTTCTGAGTTCCAGCTAACAAGGAATTGCTAGCAAACAAAAAATTACAAATGTAATTTTTCCAGAGTTTAGGAAACTTCATTAGTTCAAAATCCTTAGCGTGTTCAGTGATTTTATTCTGATTGGGATTGCATAAATGAGGATGTTATTGCTTGTCACATACAATTTTTTTTTTCACATTCCTCTCTGTCTTTGGAACTGCTTGTCTTCCCTGTGGAAATGTTTGGTTTTGTGAGTGTCCATAAAATACTGCTCACCAGTATTTCAGGCTAAAATGTTTCCTATTCTTGTTATCTTGATATTCATAATCCACTCACTTCATGGAAAATTATAAATGCACTTAACCTTAACTGTTTGTGCTCATCCTTGAAAAGATCCAGTGGAGGAAGCACAGGCTGAATAGTAAAACATTTTACCAAAGATGTGGTGGTGATGGTAGTGATTAAGTGAGATAAACTTCTTGTGTCCTCTTCCAGGATAGATAATGAGGTTTAACAATAGATAAAGCGTACAGTTACAAGGAAGGTCACTTACAAAGGTCAGTTATAAGTAAGGTCTCATATAAAAAGTGGGTATTTTGGATACCTGGAAATGTGTGCATAACTTTTTTTTTATAGATATGTTGGTGCTCTCCTAGTTAGCTAATTGCTTGATCAGCATGGTGCCTATGTTTAGACACCATCTGTATGTCTGTGTCATCTGTCTGTGCCTTTGCCAGCCTATGTGACCCCAAGCATTCAGACATTTATCGCTTGATCCTAGCAGAGGGAGGCAGCTAGCATCCCTGCTGTGTTACTGTGGCTGTCAGGACATGACCTGGATGGACAAGGTGCTGGATCACAGACCAGATTAGAGATTGTGTTTGTCATCCTTCTAGAGCTGCAGCTGTTCTCACGAATAATATTACAAACATATGCTTTGGTACATGTAATACCATAAATAGCTGGAGGAACTAGACTAGAACAGCAGTTGAGAAACTGCCGGCCCACAGTAGCTGTTCCTATGAACAATAAAGCCTCACTCAGCATCTTCTGCTTGATACATGTCAGATGTCAAATACACTAAATATGCTATTGTGCAAGGAGTACTTGTGGAACAGCTGTTTGCACTTAGTATTTGCATCTTACCTTGTTTTCAGGTAATTTCTTCCTGTAGCTGGAATCAAAGGCAATACACTGAAAGTTCATTTCTTGTGACATTCTTGCTCACAGTACCCATTAATGTTCAAACAAATGGCACGTGGCAGGGAAAGCAAATATCAGGGCTTCCTCATCATTGAACTTTTTTTCCTGGAGTTCCTTGGGAATTGGTCTTTGCAAATAATCTCCTTTGGAGGAGGCTGGGGTGGAGTGAGAATTTGCAGTGGGTGAGGTTTTCTGAAAATTAAAAATGCAGAAACAAAAAATAATAATTTAATTACAAGTTTATCCCAAACATGAAGTAATAAAGCAACTCCTCATGCTGGTATGTTTAAAGTCTTGAAAGTTTCTGCTGTAGTCATTGCACTGTTTGATTTTGTACAAGAATGTATTTGCTGCATATAGCTTATGTTAATGTACATTAAGGATTTTTTTAGCAAATAGAAAATAGGTTATTTTCTGAAAAATACCTGTAGAATTAAAAAGACTGGTTATGTTTGTATTTGTAATCTAATTTTTGATCATGTGGGACTCTTCTTATTACACAGTAGAATATTTAGCTTCTGTGGAGAGAGAATTTCCGTAACAGAAATTTAAAAGTTTGCCCAAGACCTCTGCGCATCTCATAGAACACCAAGTAATTCAATTTTCAGTCTTCTGCAGATTCTATTACTTGTTTAAAGAAACAAGCAACATTTAAAAATTAATTACTTGGCAGGTTATTAGATGTGAAAGTCCAATTTTTGTTCAGCTTTCCCATGTTTATCAACAGTAACTTTGCTCAGTCCTGGGAAGTTCTTTTGGAAGTATGCCTGTAGAACCAGTATTAATCCCTACAACACCATAATCTTGCCTGTTGATATCAATGGGTGTTTCAAATGAGTGCTAACCTGGTTTTCATTTACTGCTAAACTACTTAGTATGTTTTTTGGGGTGGTATTGGATAAATTATGAAACAAGGTCGGTAGCTGGATCCTTAGTCTGTATAGTAATTATAGTATGTAACTAAATAGTTTTCAAAAGCTGCTTTTCACTGAAGGGTTCACAAACTTCCTAGCTGCATCCTCGCTAGTCATTGGTTTGACATTGTTTGTGTCTCCAACTATCAGTTTTTCTTTTTCCAGGGCATCCGAGTCAGAGCATTAATCCTGATCAACCCCCACAATCCATTAGGGGACATTTACCCAGCACAGTTACTGAAAGAATGTCTAGAGTTTGCGCACAGGTTTGAGCCCTAGTGCTATTTGTTCGGTATTTCATTTTCTGTTAATGCTATATAGCAGTGATGAAAATTCACCTTTGGTGATCGCCTGTTCTTTGCTTGTACATGTTCAGAGGAGGTGGTGGACAGGGTCCTGATCATGTCCTATCCTATTTACTTGGCCTTTCTGGGAACACTAGAATAAATTGCTTAAACTGGGTTCCATCGATGTCTTTCTGAATGAAATACTCTTGGGATTTTTTTTGTTTTATGTGTGGTTTAAACTTATAGAGCTTTTTATTTGCCTAACAATATTTCTTTATTAAACTGCTTTGGTGCATAGCTCAGAAAAATGACAACAGGTGATTATCAGTCTTTAGCAGTAGTAACAAACATGGCCATCACCATCATTTGAAACATTATCAAAATAAGAAAATCTTAACATTTGATATTGGGGGGAAGTCATTGAATTGGCAAGGAGTAAGTCAACGGTCTGAAGTTTTGTAGCATCTTTTATACGTACTTAGCTCGAGATGTGCAAGCAATTCACTTTCCATCAAAGGAAGATACTTCTGAAATATCTCATCCCCATTTCACTTCTTTTATCCTTAACAAGCTCAGAGTTCATGTTCTAAGCTCTAACAGTCTCCTGAATCCCTTGAGTACGGATGGAGAAAAAACACTTCCTTTTGAAAAGCATCTGTATTTTTTTAGGAAAATATATATTCCTGTATTATTTCAGTGAGCTTCTGCCAAAGAATGACTGCAAAATCCTGTACACACTTTGAAAGCTAACAATACTTAGTTTCTGACGAACTTAGAGTAGGCTGGTATTAATTGTTCACTAATTACCAAAGGTTACTGGGGATAACACAACATTCCTGCATTTTTGGCATGATTTTCTTTTCGTGGAGGTTGGTAGAATTCAATGCGCTGCTTCTAGTTACCAAGTTTTTAAAAAGGCAAATGTATCTTTTCTCAGCATGCCCCATCGATTTGAGGATGCAACTAACTTAAGCTGGTACTAAAATAATTTAGAGGATAAGGATTAGAAAAAATAGTTTTATTTTTAATGTAAAAACTGTTCTGAAACCAAACTTCCTTTTAAAAAAAATTACAGAATTCAATGATCAAATTAAATGAGTTTTACTTAGAAGAGGATACCTGCACTACTTGGGTGTTTAAAACCATTCTGCAATTTTTTCAGTATTTATAAATATGTGCATGGCTTGTTGATATCAAGTATGATAACATGGCTTACTGTTTACTGTGGCTTTCTTAGCGAGAGTGTATTAGAGAGTTGTCTTAAGTGCATGACAAGTCTTTTTTAAAATCTGACATCTGCATTTGACTTCAAGTCTCACTGGAGAAATCTTGCACGGTAAAGAAGTTTATAATATATCATTGTGTTTATTTTAAATTTTAAATAAGAGTTGGGTGGGACCGTACATATTCCAGAGAACCATTGGATGGAGAATGCAGTTGGATTTTGTTTCAGATATATGGAATGTTATTGCTGCTGCGAAATATAGAATATGTATAAACAGAAGTTGGCGATGCACAAGTGCTCACAGTACGCCTTGTGACCTCTTTGTGTAAAATTTGTAGGGGGAGCATAATAGCAAATAGGCATGCTTATGGATACTTTGCTATGGCAGTAGTTGAGATTATACATACATATATGCAAAGAAATTTCTTTTAAATATGTTAATATGCTTGTATTTTTCTGTATGTAGACATGAATTACATGTAATAATGGATGAAATATACATGCTGTCTGTTCATGATGATACCACCTTCACCAGCGTTCTTAGCTTAGATTGGTAAGTGTGATTTCTTAGCAGGGATTAGAAGATATTTAATCCTAAATAGAACCCATGCCATTTTTTCCAAACTTCTGGTTAGCTAGTGTAACTGGTATAGTTCAAATGAACTCATATCCAAGTCTTTGCAACTGTGAGACTAGTTAATACAAGAGATCTTCTTCATAGACAGCTTTAAATGGCAGATCTCTTGCTTCCAGCTAATGTGTATGATACAGTAATAACAAGAAAAATTGACAGAGCCCTTAGTCATTTTGCACTGCTTTTCTTCGTTGTTCCCTGTTACACAGCCTGAGCGTAAGGTTCTCACTGTAATGGTAATGAAGTTGCCTAAGGTTGTGCAAGTTCCCTGCTGTAATGAGTCTCCTTTCTGACTAGTATGCTGTTGGGCTCTTCGTTTCCTAATGGGTGATGAAAAGAATAAATGTTTCAAGAATATTTAAACCTATTGGTATCTGACTAATAAAACTTCTCTCCCCAAAAGTATGTGATTGTCTTTGTATAACTGCATAAATTTCATACCAATGGGAAATTTCCAAGTCCATCCAAGTACAACCAAGATCAGTGAGTGACCGGGTATTGCGTCACCCATACAAGATCATGAACCACAAATGAAGCCTAAAAAAATACTTTTGTTATTGTGAAAGTTCACCTGGCTCTGTTAGGCTGAAGAAGGAAATTTCCAGCCTTGGCCCTACTTACATGATGTTACACAAAGGAGAAAAAAACATCGTCTGCAGTGGTACACTGAGGTGTATTTTGTTTAGTTGCACCTCACTGTGTAGGTGCATGCTTTAAAATGTTCACTTCTCCCTTCCCTTAGCCTGAAATGCAGCATAGTTGAGCAAACAATTCTTCTCCGTCAAGTACAAGAGCAGTTGTCCATCACTTATGGAAATACTGCTTTTGCTTTAATATGGGCGTAATCACTAACTATGCAGTGGGAAAATCTGGGATTTTAACTGGACTGTTACATCTTAGTGCAGATCCTTTCTCGGGTTTTTTTTGTGTGAATCAGTGCCTCAGCACACACTTGGGAGATCAGTGTCATAGGATAATGTTTTGTTAAAAGATCTCTGAAAAAATGTCATGTCACTTTAAAGGATTATATACCAATTTTACTAAAAAATTACTACAATATTGCAAATTTAAACATTTTTGTAACCTGCATAACTTACTCTTCTATAGCAACAGTTCTTGTCTTCCTCTTTTCTCATTCAGTTTACCAGATCCAGAACGGACACATTTTATGTGGGGTTTTAGCAAGGTAGGTCAAAATAGTATGTTTGTGTGTTAATTTAAGATATTTCAAAATTAGTTGGGCTATTCTGACGTAGTTTGTGTTATAGGTGCCAAACTGAGTTTCTCTTTGTTTATTAATTTGTTTTCTTCTTTGGTAGTGTAAAATTTGTTAAAGTTCAGAGTTTAATTTGGGATCTACTTAACAGCAACAGTTCACACATATGCATTAAAGGCATTGAAACATATAAGCACATTTCAGATCTGTAGCATTTTGACTTTTCTTCTCTTGGAGGGAACAGTAAACTGATGAAACAATAGTGGGGTATAATGGAAACAGCCCAAGGGTATGAGCCAAGCACGTTTTCAGTTGTTGGCCTGTAAAGCAACCCTGTTAAAGTCCCTGACCTCCCTGCCACAGGGTTGTTTCGAAGTTGCTGGCTGGTTTTTATCACGCTTGGGACTCCATGTGGCAACGTTGAGAATTTACTCCAGAAGGTTTTTTTCCTGTGCATCACAATGACTCGAGACTTGGTGGCTTGACAATGCACAAACATAAAGTAAAAATTGCATGTCTCTCTCTTCTTTTTGTCCTCCAAGGATTTTGGTATGAGTGGTATCAGAGTTGCAGTATTGTACACCAGAAATCATGAAATTCAGAAAGCTGTGAATCGACTGGCTGTCTTCCATAGCTGTCCTGGACCTGTTCAGCATGTTCTCAGTCAGTTCCTTAAGGACAGAGGTTAGCCACGCTAGAAATGTTTCCATTGAACTGTTTTATTTTTCCATTGCAGGTAGAAGTAAAACAGAATTACATTTTTCTTGCTTTGATAGATTGGTTGGATAATGTGTTTTTTCCCACCAACAAAAAACGACTTAAAGAAGCACAGAATATTCTTGTGGATGGGCTTGCAGATGTTGGAATACCCGTGCTGAAAAGTTCAGGAGGACTCTATGTGTGGGCAGACTTCAGAAAAGTATGTAAGAAGTTTGAAAAAAGTTGGAAATGTGAAAATTGCTTGTGCATGTCATTACACACTTTAGTTTCAAGTCCTGGAAAATTGTTTCAATGAATTTACGCACTTGTTCAACCTTTAATAAAAAATTATTTTCTTCTTTTAGTTCTTAAGATCACAGACATTTGAAGCCGAACTTGAATTATGGCAGAAGCTCCTTGATAAAAAACTCCTTATTAGTCCTGGAAAAGCTTTTTATTGTTATGAGCCTGGATGGTTTAGACTGGTTTTCTCCGATTCTGTAGATAAGATTTACTTGTGTAAGTGGGTTTTACTTCTAATATGGCATGTAGTAGCACACAAGTTTTAAGAAACGTTAACATTATAAATGAGTTCAAACCTAATTATTCTCTCTCAGCTTGTGAGGGGCATTTTTAGGGTTTGTATGAACTGAGAAATACTAGATGGGCCCAGAGCATCGGTTACAAACCACTGACGTTGGATTATGTTAAACCTCTAAAGCTTTCAGAATTTAATTCTAAAATCTATTTTTACTCTATCAGAAGTAAGGAACCAAATTTTATGTGAAAGGATTTTTACTCTTTCAAATTATGCTTTGTAACATGTGGGAATTCCCCATCATCCCTCATTTTTATGTGGCTCATGTTGGATATGAAAAATGTATCCATCTCTTATGCTGTAAAATACTTAACCTTGATTGAATGCTTTATATCATTGGCAAAGGGGACATTTGTGAAGTAATGGGAGCATACAGAGTCAGAGAAAAATGTAGATTGAAAGGGGACTCTTGGGTCATCTAGTACAACTTCCTGCTCAAGGCAGGGCCCGTCTCTAAGTCAGAGAGCAGGTTGCTCAGGGCCTTGTTCAGTCACGTTTTGAGACTGCCTAAAGATGGAGATTACGCAACCTCCCTGAGGAACCTGTTTCAGTGTTTAATCACTCTCATGGTGAATCTTTTTTCCATACGTGCAGTCAGTATTTCCCTCTGTATTTCCTTTCTACAGGTATTCAGAGACTTGAGCAAGTGTTGCACAGTTACGCTGCTGAATCAGTCACAAACAACACATCTTCCACTGCAGATGCTTTATGCAATCCAGAAAAAGATTCTTCAGGCAAACCTTCAAACACACCAGGAGAAGATGTCTTCCAGCTGAAAAATATACTTATTTATTAAAATCATATATGCACTTAATGACCTGGTATAATTTAGCATGCTTATGTTTACTAAAGGTGTGCATGACTTCAGTATTTTTGGCTGTAACCTTGCATAACACTTACTTCGCTGTGACCTGGCATTAATAATCGTGCAAGTGGACTTGCTAAAGTTGAATTTTAAGGAAAATGAACCTCCTGGATATTGTGAAATTAGCTCCTGTTAAGCACAGCACTTGGGTTTACTCCATTTCAAGTGTGCTGTGTGTCAGTAAAATCAGTGAGTCTTAATATATACTTGCACAGTTGTTGAATTATGAAATTTTGAAATCACTGGTAAAATGTTTGTGTGTATTACTATATCTTATGGACTGTATATTTTAATCAGAATACTGAAAGTACTGAATCAGGTGATATTAAATTTTTTCTAACCTTTTGTAGCTGGCAAAAAGTTTTTATATATTCATGAGATCTCTCTAAACACATACATCTCTCAAACATTTTATACACCTTCCTGTATATGCATGCTAAGTGAATACTTTCTGAGAAAGCATTTAGGTTTTTGGCTTCCAGGCTCCCTTTCAGATTGTTTCTGTGTGCCTATATTCATTGGATAGTGTTTTCATACATTAACTATAAAAAAACCTTGAAGGTCTGTAATATGTACTCATTTGACAGAGTTGTATGGGGACTTTTTTGCTTTGTTTTTGATTTGTTGGGGTTTTTTTTTAAGTATTTGCAGACTTAATTCACCATTTGCTCCATTATTTAGGTTTGGTGAGAGAAAACTAGAATTGCAGAATTAACAGACTGCTGCTGTAGAGGCTCAGTAGGAGGATTGCCTCACTGTGGATCCCTAATAAACTTGGAATTTGTGCTCCTGATAGTAACGTGGCCTTTGACCTGTTTTTTGTGGCATTTAAACTTGGAAACCGTACATTGTTCAGGCTGATAACATAAAGATAAATAGTCTGCCATACAGCAATTTTTAAAGCTCATAGAATCATGGAATAGTTGAGGCTGGAAGGCACCTCTGGAGATTGTACAGTCCAACGCCCCTGCGTGCAGTAGGGTCAGCCAGAGCAGGTTGACCAGGACCGGGTCTGGTTGGGTTTTGAGTATCTCCAAGGATGGAGACGCCACAGCCTCTGTCAGCAGTTTGTTTCAGATTTCGATCACTCTTTTTTACTAAGAAGTTTTTTCTTGTGTTTAAACAGAATTTCCTTTTCTCATTTTGTGCCCATTGCCTCTTGTCCTGTCACTGGATACCCAGAAGAGCCTGGCTCCATCTTCCTTACACCCTCTTGTCCAGTATTTATACACATTGGTAAGATCCCCCCTGAGCCTTCTCCGTGCCAGGCTGAACAGTCCCAGCTCTCGCCCTCTCCTTGTATTTCAGGTGCTCCAGCTCCTTAGTCATTGTTGAGGCCCTTCGCTGGTCTTGTTCCATGTCTGTCTCCTACTGGAGAGCCCAGAACACTGGGCCCCAGCACTCGAGGTGTGTGACACTAGTGCTGTGTAGAGAGGCCTGTGATGTTTAACGTGCTCATCTGATCTTTACAGGGAGTGAAGAGTGAAACAGCACCAACAACAAAAAAAGCTAATGAGTAAGCTTTTCAGGCCTGTAAAAACAAAGATTGGTAATAAAACACTACAGAAGACCTTCACAAAACTTGCTGACTGCATTTGGCAGATGAAATTTACTGTAGGCAAAAGGAAAGGAAAAGCAGTATGGTAGGGTCTAACGATTATTACTCTTCAGTAATGATCCCCCGTGAAACACCAGCTTGTTGTTAAGAGGAATTTGAATGTTAGAAATTATTAGAGAAGAAATAGAAAACACTTCAGTGAGTATTCTGTTATTATAAAAAAATGCACGGTGTTCCTGCAAGTGTGCTGTTGAAGGTTATGTGCAGTCAAATGTTACTTGCATCAAAAAGGATACAGCAGAACTGGGAAAGTCAGTTCAGTCTACTGAGGAGTCCTAAACATGCACCTCTGAAACGTAAGAGTGTTTCAGGAAGTAACATGGTGATTGCCCGGGTCTTAATACCCTTCCCCGAGGCATTGGAAGCTGGGATTTGGCCGTTACTGGAGCTGGGCTACTACGCGGAGTTCAGGTTTGCCCCAGTACATCTGTTCTTAGTTAATCTGAAACGCTGCTGCTGAGTGTTGGGGAAAGAGAATGTAGAGATTTGTAACAGAAAAGTGAGGGCAGTGGATGCGGATGGCAGTGTGTGTGCCAGCACCAGCGGAAACAGCAGAACACGAGTGAAAGCCGTGGTCTGTATTGATAATGACGGACGCTGCTCCGTCAGTCAGACAAGGAGCGGGGCAAGCCCAGAGGGCCGGCGCGCTCACAGGCGGCTCCTCAACAGCGGGCCCTGCGCTCTGCAAGAGGAGGATGGCAGCAAGCCAGCATATCACACGTGCCATTCCTTTATGGTATTAATGTGAGTGTGTAAAACCAACTTGTTAAGAGATTTGTTAAATAGATTTTTCCCAGATCTCGCACTGGGTTTTGTTACACTAATTTTCTACAACAAACATTGTTACTTGTTTCTACCTTGACGTACTGCAACTAGTTGGTCAAAAGTATTGTTGGTCACTAAAAGCTGAGGTGAACTTGTCAGTTCCTTTTCTGATGTTCTCAACTTATTCAGGGTGAGCGGTAGGTCATTACAAACAGGTTAAGCTTGACTTGAAAGCCTACAGAGGAAGTATATAGCAAAATACATTCGTGTCATTATCCCACAGTACTTGTTTCTGTTTATAGCATTATATGGAGGCATTAAGTCTCAAGATACCATTTCCACTTACCTCACCAAGGGAGCAATTAAGCCACAGTCTGGCTCTGCAGTCTCTGCAGGTATGAAGCAGTTGCTTTTGGTTTTGTTTTGGCCAACAATAAATGCAGCATCTACTTCCATTCCCTCCAAAGTTTGTGATCAGCTTCTCATGAAGAAGAAAGGGGGCAAAACTTTTCTCTTGCCTAGCAGTGGTCTGTTACTAAGCACTTCAGAAACAAGGATCTAAGAGAGAAACAGAAGTTATTAGGATTAGCACCATGAAAAACTATTGATCCTCCTGACACAAAATGCACACCGAATGACGGTCCCACTCGTGGTTGTATGCAAAAGATGAACATGGGTAAGTTTTTCAATAAGCTTTACTACCTGATATTTGCTTATAACCTTTGATGATGTTCTGTTGAATGTGTATTTAATTTTTAAACACTTATGCCATGACTACTTTGTGCAGTCAGACTTTACAGCTAGGTTGTGCATCCAGCACTGAACTGATAGGTGCACAGAGACCACCAAGATCTCACAGTTAAAGGCCTTGTTTCTTGAGAAGTATTGATGAAGCTTTCCCTCAGCCATTCATTATGCTGTCTTCAGTGGATTCTTGTTTTGAAGTTAATAGTCACTAATTGTTTTGTGACATTTTGGAAGGTGAGAAATACGTGGAAAAAACAACCCGGCACATAATGACGATGAGTCAGACAGAAGATGAGTCAGCAAGATCCTAGTGGAAGGAGCACCTCACCAAAAGACCAAAGAGGGAAGATCTCCTGATATTCTACCTCCGTATGCAGGATGCAAAAAACCCCCATTCCTCTGTAAACAAGCAAAACGACATTTTCACTCTGTCATGTCCTGCCTCCTTGAGGAGAGAGGTAACTGGAAAATTCTGTATGTGGATTCCTGTAATTTGGGAAATAGATACTCTCGAGAAAGGCACGCTGATTAACAGGACAGGGTACCTTTGCTTTAATTCTTAATGGCCTACTGAAATCTAGGTTTGGGAGAGAAGAGGTTCCCAAACTCTGCTTACGTATTTCAGATTCATTGCCACAAGCAGCCTTACAGTGTGATTTTATCCAAATATGTTCTTATCAGAAAGAAAGGGATCATTGACTGTACAGGATACTACATACATTCAAAAGGATTATCAGAGTTTGACCTTCTGAAGACAAAAATAAACATTCCTACTGATGTCCCCTAGAGAAAGATTTGTGTTAAGAAAAAAAATTGTGTGTGTGTTTTGAACTTGGATCAGTTAACAGAGCCGGTTTACAGCAAGGCACATTGCATTGACAAAGGCAGAGAGGTGATGGTCTTCAGGACAGAAGTGGACACAAGGACCATGAACACAGAATGCGCAGGAGGGCAGCAGGAACTTCTGAAAGTAGCTTTGCCCCTAAAGAAAAACTAAACTGCTTCCTGAGAAAAGAGGAACACTCCTGCTGTGTTCGCCCTAAATAAAAGAGTTCAGAAAATTTTGAAGGAGCCCAAATTGCCGTATGTAAGCACAAAGATGCCTGGGTTTACTGTTCTGAGTCAGCTAGAGGGGCAGTGCCCAGCACAGTATAATCTTGATGTTTTCAGGTAAAAACCAACCTTTCTATCCACAGCTAGATTCCAATTATACTTCTGTTTCATTAAACAGACATCGAAGTACTTCAATGTTTCATCAAGATGAGTGACCCACCTGGCGACGTTGTCCGTGAAGAAGTTGTTATAGTCACTGAAGAGACTGAAGTTATCAAAAAAGGAGCTACCAAAGAAAAATAACCTCACTGAAGCTGTAAGCCAAATGCAAGAATAAAGGAGTCAGTCAGCAAGCAGATGTTCCCCAAGAGCCAGCATTAGAATTGCCAACTAGAAGGGCTGAACCAAGAAATTAATGTAATCTTCCTGAAGGTAAGCGTGATTGTGTGGGTGAGAGAGAGAGAGACTCACCAAATGCAAAATTCCGTTGTCAACAATTGCAAGATTCTGTGGCGGGGTGCATACAAAAATAACTATTGACAACTATTAACTATTGTAAAAATATTTCTGCTTGGGACATCACATTCATCTTTCATCATTTTAGAAGGATGTACTCTGTTAGCTAAGACATGTACCGATTCTATCTGTGTGGTAATAGATTAAAACTATAATTTATTTGTCTGATATTTCTAATTCAATAACTGTAAAGAGCAGTTGAAACTACAGTACTACATCTATTAATATTTTTGTTCTCGGTTCTGTAAGGCCATTAAGGCCTTTGTTAATCATAATCACCAGCCACAATAAATGTGATCTTTGCTTCTTGTATAATACTCATTGTAAAGTTGAAGACTGCATTACCTGAAGTTGAAGGCTGCGCTACCTCAAAACAAGGCTAGGACTGGATACCTACAGCTAAGTCTAAACTGTAGGGGCCAGCTCCTGGTTTTTGTGTTCATCCAGACTTTGCCAGGATGAATGAGATTGTCATGTGGCATGGCAAAGTAGCTCAGGCACAGCAGCAAAAGGGGAACCCTAGCCACATTTTAGAAGAAGCCCACTTATTTATCAGTTGTGTTTGCGTAACAGTCATGTTTTCCCACAGGAGGGTAGCATTCCCTCTCAACAAAGCCATTGCCCAAATGCAAACCATCCTCCATGTATTGTTTTGGCACAGGAAAATCCAAGTGGTTGTAAGGGCCACTCCTCCCACAAAATTTCCCATCCATACCCGCATTTACTTGAGCCTGATTCTGAGGGGGTTTTATTATGAATTGTGATCCATTTGGTGTACAGATTTCCCGTATCTCTCCGTGTATTACCCAACTCCATATGCACTAACCCCCAACCCTGTTTAAATTGTGCGTTGGTCCATGTCTCGTTTCCCATCCCCTTTACTCAAAACTGTCAAATCCCCTTTGAACACCCTTCCCAGAAAGCAGTCTGTTTATCCCTAAAAGCCCATCGGGATTTTATATTGCATGACAAGTTGTGAGCCCATATTCCTAGTGGCCACAGATATAGAGTGATGTCTCGTATAATATGCAAAAGATGTTGATTAAGGGCTAATTGTACTGTTATACATGCAGCATCCCATGTTATATTATCTAGGGTCATACAGATAGACTGCATGAATTCTTTTGTGACTTTAATTGATTCAGTTCCCAGAGTTGCCACCAACATGTCCATGGATTTGTCCATACTTGTTCAGAGGTTAATTCCCCTTTTTTTAACAGCCCCACCTCCACTTGGAGGTGATTTGCATGTGCAGATGCATCTGCTATTTCTTTCACGTTCCACACCCCAAAAACTGTATTCCTGGCATCCCATAAAGAGCCAAAAAAGTCCCATTTTTGTCATTTAACCTCTTTGGCATCATTAATTCCCTTTGCGGTGAATAATTCTGGCCATGTCCACGATGCTCTACACTGAAAAGGCAGTGACTTGCATACTCCAAGGCTATTTCTTACATCATGTAGACTCCACTGATGGTGTTTCCAAATTCTTCTGACTCCCTTACAGGTGTAATAATTTTATTCCAAATGTTGGCCTCCTCCTCTCCCCACTGCCAGTTTCCTGTACTTTGCAGCAAATTTTGCAGGGGATTTGCTATAGCACTGTAATCTGGTGTAAATTCCTTACAAAAACCTACAAACTCTAAAAACTTTCCTATCAATAGCAGGGGTTAAATGCGTGAATAATTTCCTCGGCAGAGGTAATTCCCCACCCAGTATGACCTAGCTTGGTACCTAGATATTCCACCTCTGTGTAACAGATTGTGCTTTGGTGCTTTTACCCACTGACAATTAGTTAATTTAATACATTTGTCTCCATCCTCAAGTGTGAGTTGGTCAAGTTCTTGCCACCCATATCCCTCAGCCTCTCCCACCCCTGAAAATTTTATTTGTTTCTTTTTTTGATGTGGTGGTTCACTAGGTAAGGTAAGCAATGATCCAGTATCATATTCGGAAATGTGCCCTGGATCTCCATCCATCCCACAGTGGGGTTGATTTTGATATTAATGCTCAACCAAACGCCTGTGGTGGGGCTCCCTAATGAAGGGATAGTTGAGTCATTGCTGCTACTTCCCTAGACCTTGGTGGTCCGGCTGAGAAAGCCAGGTGCTGGCACATTTAAAGCACCTTTCTCTAGATGGAAAATTGTTAAATTCCCACCCACTTTGGGTATTTCCAACCATCCTCGCCTAATTGTGACCTGTATTTAATAGACTGAGTTTGTTCCCCATGACAGTGCATCAAAAGTGATGTAAGGAGCTCGGCTGCCTCCTCCAGCCGCTCTGGCCCAGGACCTCTCTGGGCCAGCACCTGGAGCCCAGCCCAGGGCCCCGGGGCCTCTGCCCAGGCTGAGGGACACGCCAGTCGCTATCCCGTTTGCAGGTTCAACCTGCAGGTTCAGTAGCAAAGCTGAGCACGCATCACAGAGACACACGGACGCGGACACCCCCCCACATACACACAGAGGACACTGACACAACCGGTCACATGCACTGCCACAGGCTCAGTGCTGCCTTCAACAGCACCTAGATGCAGGACTCACATGAAACAAACATGGACAGCCACGTCCCTTCCTCCTCTGGGGCTGGCAGAGACAGGAGGTCACTAGTGCAGGCAGACACGACACTCTCCAGGTTCACAGGCACACGCACGTTTGTGCATCCCTTGAGTACCGGCATGGCCCCTCCGCCCACCCAGCACCCCTGCCCGGATCCTGGCCCAACTTGGTGCTCGCTAGCAAAACACACAGCACTCGCACACTCATCCCTTGTGCTCCCCATATTTACATGATCCTCTGGGCGTACCAGCATGGACCCCCCAACTAACTGATACCCTGTGCCGGACATGAGGCCTCCCAACTGGCTGGCTGCTCCAGCTTTAGGTTTGCCAACGAATGCACACGCACACCCCACGCACAGACCTGGGGAAGATACAGACACGTGTCCCCGCTGGCAGCCAACACCAGTCACAGGGCCACGACCCGCAGTCCCATCCAGCCACTGGTGCTGTTCCCCCCCCGGTAGCTAGTTTTGGGAACAAACACCATTCCCGCCCCAGCGGCCGGGGGTTAAAGACCCCCACCGGCTCCATCAGCTGGCACCACAGGCCAGGGTGCCCACACCCCCAGCCTGACTCCAGTAGCTGTCACCAAATTCCACTCACGCACACACACGGGTCTCACCAGTAGCTGGCACATACTCCGTGCAGTAGTTTTAAAAAAACAATGTCTGCATTATTTCTGTCATGGAAACTTTTTCCTGTTCTGCAAGGCAAACGTTCTTGGCTAATATTGATTTCCTACGACTACAAAAAGGATATTTTCTTCCTGCTGGCAGACGGAACTCCAACGTATGCATCAGGGCACACTCTGCATGTTCTATTCGTTACTTAGTATATTATATATGCTCCGTGTATTTTAGCTCTTAGCTACATGTTCCATCTGTAGAACTAAAATTGCTTAATGGAAACGTCTGTTGGCTGGTCACAAAGCTCTGAAGCTTAACAGAAGGCCATGAAATCAGTAGTAGTGTATCCACTCACAGTCCAATGATGGAAGAATGAAGCCTACCTAAATTTTGGCATGGGGGATACCAAACAAGAAAAGAGAGAATAAGGGGTGAGCTCAGCTCCTTCAGTTGCAGGGCAGCAAAGCCTGTCCCCATGGGATCCTGTGATATCCCTTCTGCTGTTGGGTCCACTTTGTGGGCCTTCCTTTTGCCCTTCATTTTCATAATATGAGAAATTTTCAGAAAGAGACATTGCTCTCGGAGGTCCCATTCTTTCAGCTATGTCCATAAGAAGCTGTCTGGAGAGTCAGTCATTCTTCTCATGTTACTGGTTGATGCTCTGGACATGAAAAAACGGGACAGTGCAATTGTTCAAATACCTATAAATAAAGTTACAATGCTTTAATAACAGACATTGCCTGCGGATCCACTCTCTTTAGGGACCTTGCCATCAGAATCCTTGCCCATTTGGATTATTTTTTAGCACTTCCCAGTATAATCAAAAACAAAACTAAAAATACTTAGTGTTTACTAAGGAAGGTTTTTCCCTTAGTAGGAGCTCTCTAAAAAAAGATTATTTTTTGTCTTTTTAGACTGTAGTTAGAAGTATAATACTTGGAATTATTTTAGATTAAATCTTTTAAGCATTTTTCTTTCATTGGCTTACATTCTGCTTGAGCATTTTGAACTAACAGGTTGCCTCTTACGCCTTAGTTCCCACGATACAATGACTGTAATGCAAGTTGGAGGAATAACTGCATTTGCAACCTGGTTACTGTTTTTATTTGCTCTGAAGACAAAAGTAAGTACTATTAATGGATTACGTAACAACAAATAATCTAAGCTGTCACGATTTTAATGACAGCTTTATATCTGTTTTATCGAGTCATTCAATTTCTACTTGTTCTGTTTGCATCTCCAAAATTAACAATGTTCACAGTAAACAAAATAAAATTGAGCAGTCTGTACTGGACTGATCCTGCGCTCCCACAAATCTCTGTCCCAGCTTCATTCTCCTGTCCACAGGTTTGCTGTACTACGGGCAAGAGCAGTCAAAACATGTAAGTGGAATGTATTGTATTTCAGAACGGGTTTTTCTCATGAACATATTACCACTTACCTGTTCCTTTCTTAGAGCCTCTCTTGGAAACACTGATGAGTATCAATAGGAAGGCAGCAGCAGCTGGAAGTCAGTTTAAGAAGTTAACAAAAACAGAATTAGAAATCCATTAGGTACGTTTTATGGAATTCAGCTTATTAACAGACCAGAAAAAGAAGCAAAAGCTTAAGTCAGCTGCCGTAATTTCAGGATTATCTTCATGCATGTCACCGATGTTCATTTATTAATCACCATCCCTAACAACCATTTTTGGGGGTTCAAAATGTATTGGCCAACTGCAGCTAAAGACAGTCTCACTGTACTTGGTGTCTTCAGGAAACCCTGACAAGCATGACTATATCAAACACCTCAAGCATTCTGCTGATTATCAGGGCAATTGTCTGTATCCTTATAAATTCATACGTAAGTGGTTTACTTGATGTGCAGTTATTAGCTATACTGACATGAGTTGGCCCGTACTGTGCAGTGCCTGCAATCATTCTGTCAGGGGTAGTACCAGTAGCTTCATATCACACTGCAGCCAACAAATTAAAAATGTTTAAATGCAAAGCTCCTTTTCTGTATTAGGGAGTCTGGCAAAAATTTTTGGAAGACAAGTTTTATGTTTAATCAGATGACAAGTAGATTTTTTTTTTTCTGTGTGATTTTTTCCTATTTCATTCCCTAATGAATGGCAAGACCAGACAGCTAAAAAGGTGTTTAAAGTTCCCGTGGGTTGTCTCATAAGAAAAAACTTTTAAGTCTTGCATCTTCCCAAACCAAATAATTATGTCAGAGTTAGGTAAGTAACAGAACTGAAGCAGATTCACATTTGTTTTAGATTACCTACTACCTCATTTGATAGTTTTGTTTTTATTGTGCAGTTCTTCTTGCATTTTTTTTTTTAATCTAATCGGAATACACTTTTCTTAAATTTAGTGGTGCTGGTGATTCAAATGCAGTGAGGGATGACATTTTTATTTAATTCTGGCTTTCATTTCACGGTGGCAATGCTCGCAGTTCTTTGCTTTTTCTTACAGAAGTTTCAGGTTACATATCCTCTACCTGGAGCTCCGCTCTTTGCTACTGTAAGTAGAACACTTATATGGCATACTATTTTTCATAAGAGTAAGACATTATCTTGTTCCAAACTTTTCTTTTGCTTAAGCTTTCAAACTACGTGTCTAGTGCAAGGCTGCAGTCAGTCCCCTCTCTCAGTATGATCTGCTGTTCGACATAGGAGGGTGCAGAGACCTGAGTATCATCTGTGAAACAAACTTCCAATCATAAAGCATTCATTGATATTTCTCTAAATTGCCCCTTTTATATTACTATTTATTGACAAATAAGGCAAATGGCAAGTGAGTACTTTTCATTTGGCGTAAATTGTAGAAACTCAGAAAAGCAAAACTGAATGTAAGCATTGTTTTCTTCCCTCTGCCTACAAGGATTTGACAAGGAAAGCAGCTGAGCTTGAAAGTCAGCCCACAGAAGAGCAAAGCTCCATGGATTATGCTGAGGCAGCACAGGGACTTTACAGTGATCCCAAGTGAAAACCTTGTGGACTGCAGAGAAAGGAGGGAAAACATTTGAGTGGAGGGAGTCACTCTGGTTACTCTAAATATCTTTTAAGAGTCACTTTTACTTTCTCATGGTAGTTGAAATAAAGATAAATCGCAAAAAAAGAAATCTAGAGGAAGTGAAATGAGAGAAAGGAGAGGAAGGTCAGGAGCGAGGTCACCTTGGGATTAATTACTGCAACACACTGAACATGGGCACACATCTCATGTATGTAGCAACTGAAATTACTTACGATTTAACTCTGTATTAGCAGTGCACTGCTAATTTCTGACCATTTTGACCTATTGACAGTATCCCTTAAATTTAGCACCTACTCCCTTAAGGTTGACTATTCTTCCTTATATTTGAAGAGGGCAGAACTGAGGCTGCAGACTGAAACAAATCTATCTGGTTCCTGCTGTCACAGGTCCCACCGTATTAAAAGTCGTGGATACCTGAGACTTTCAAAATATATTTCATCTTAAATCAAAGCTTTTCATTAAGTTAAAACATAAGTCTAGTGCAACTTTTATAGACTTTCATACAATATACTAAAGTTGGTTTGGGGCTTCTGGGTGCTATAGTCACATATGTCCCAATTAAAAAAAAAGCTGAAAAGATCTGTAAATGTAAATTTAAAGCCACTTACCGCTCTTATCCTTCATAGGCAGCAGGAACCACTAACCCCAAGGAATTCAGGGCATGCAAGTACATCTCATAGCGTTTGGAGCTGACTGGCTTGTAAAAAGTTTGGTGCAGAAAACTTTAACATTGGTATTTAGTATGTGGCATTTTTCCCGTTCTATTTAAATATTTTCACTGGTATACTGAGACTGTCAATATATAAAATTAGTCTTTATTTCCTTTAGCAAATGTTTTTTTCATTTTAATTGCTTGAGGATTTCTTTCTTACCATCATTAATTGCAAAGACTGAAAAAACAATTTAAAATCAATTTTAAGAGACCAAGCTAACACACACACACAAATAGTAACAATGGGAAACTCAAATCATAATGTCAGTGTTGGCTCACTCAGGAAATGAAGAGACATTTCTGCCATGAGGATGCCAGAAGCCAAATAACGTTAATTTTAAACCTGCATCCAGCTTTCCAAGAAATTTATCCCCTTACATAAGGAAAATTTAGCAGGAAGCTACATACATAGGCCCACATTTTAGATTCAGCTGAACAAAATTCCCTTAAAATGTGACTGTTAAATAGAATACTGGTTTGTGGATGATAGGTTTTAGTCTGAAGAAGAGAAATCTAAGTAGATCACTCCTCTCCACTGTAACAGAAAACTGTTAACTGACTGCATCACTGACCAAGTTTAGTGTTTATTTGAAGCTAGTCTTAAATTATTTACTTATTTAAATAAGGAAGTAAATAAAAACTGCAGTTTTTAATTAAACTAGTTTAATTAAATTAAACGAGTATATAAAGTGCTGGATGATTAAGAGTTTGTCTTTTAACTCCTTTTCTGGAAAGTAAGTTAGAAAATAAGAACACTAAAGGCAACTTTCAGAAGTCAATTATTTGCTTACCAAAGTTGAAGATGACATGAAACTTGTGGTTTTGTCCCAAAATGAGCAATAATGTCTGAAGAACAGAGCATAGAAATGACGCATCAAATGGAAAGAAAATTCCACTTTAAAGAGCTGATATAATTTAAAATAAATAAATACCATAATCCATAAAGTAAAATGACCATTTTATAATTTTTTTAAACTTCTTGTATGGGATTCACAGACCTGAGAATACACCCAAAATAACTCGTCCAAAGTATTCCTTTAAAAAATTATAAATTATTGGTAACAGTTTCTTTAATGGAGATTGCAGGAGTAGGTCCCACGTGAGTCCATATATAGCCCTTCTCTGGTCTTGTAGGAACAGTGGGGAAGGGAGATGATCGAGATTTGAAATATTCTGAAGGTGCATGACAAACAAATTCTAAATATTCCATTTTCCTTGGAAGATCTTCTTCTGGTCCTAGAAAAAAAATAAATAATCTTCAAAGACAAAATTTAAAGGTATAAAATTGGAATATGCAGGACTTAAAAATATGCAACAACAGCCAACATCCCTTAGAGAATGTGCCTTTTCAATCAATGACTTTCCTGGCAAAGTAGCCTCAAATGCTAGGCAAGAAAGCTCTACCTTTATTTTTGCTGGGCTGATTTTTTTTCCCCCTCCATGTGAAACATTCAGTTATTTGAGTGAAGTACTTTAGTTAATATATTTTAAATAGATACTATTTGTGGCCTACCTATCAAAAGGACTTTTCTGAATTATTAATAATTTTATAATCAGTAGCAGAACACTCTCTATGCCAGTGCTTGCATGATATGTATTTTAAGCACCCAAGATGAAGATCAGCTAAGTCAGGTCATTTTAAAAGAAACAGCTTGGACTGGTATATTAGGTTTATACTGTAATAACTTTGATTCTATCTAAGGAGAAATAATTTGATCTTTAAAGTTGTAAGACTATAATTGTGGCCCCTGAGCACAAATACTCAGATAATCACACTCATTGCAGTAGTGCTAATCATATTATATACATAGGATAAATAAAAAAGGTTATTGAAGTAAACGAGATGCTTACAGGATTAGGGTCTAAAATGTGGAAATTGCATAAATGATTGTGACAAGCTCAAAAGTTCATTTAAAAAAACACAACTCTGCATTAGTCTAGGCACATATAAGTAGTTGTATAAAACGAAGGCTTAGAAATTACCTATGATATAGGATGCTGGGTCAAAACAGTCTTTGGGGCTGGCTTGCGTAGGAATGAGCCAGGTTAGTGCAGCACTCTTTTCACAGTATTGGTCCTGAATAAATCCGCGGATCTGAGCGTAGTATGTTTTTCCATCCTGCTCATCCACCACTGAAACAACATCTCCAATTTGATAGTATACACCCTAGAAGACATACAAACGATAATTAAACAATCTGATTTTAGAAGCTTCACTCTGCGATTCTGATTCATATCTTAAGTATCAGTATCTTAAATTATCTCAAATTACCCCAATCTTGAAAGACAGCCTTAATTCAGCCACATGCAAAAGAACGGTGGCGTAAGATAGAGTGCTGTCTCACCTAAGCAGTCATCAGCGCTGCTTGTGCAGTCAACCAATGTCTAGGAGCCTGAGGCTACACCTCCTGTCTGCAAGAGTGGAGATGGTCTCATTCTGTCAGAAGTAGGAGAGTGCAACACCACCTTCTAGAAAAAGTAACTGTAGTAATTTCCCTGTGTGTGCAGGGAAAGCAGCTTTCTGTGTACGAAGAAGTTCACTCATCTGAATGCAAAGGAGTCCCAAAACACAGATCCACCTCCTTCCATGGTGCTCTGTAACGTGTGAGGCTGTGCAGCAAAGGCAACTCACTTCACGTTATAACAGCGCCGCACAGCTCAACGCAGTGCCTGCACCATCAATATCAGAGTTTGCTAAGCATCATCCCGGAGGATTTTGTTTTTAAAACAGATTTAAAAGACCTCAAAAATCCCAAACAATCCCCTTCTCAACAACACAGCGAAGTATTAAAGTTTTGTTTTTAAAACAGATCTAAAAGACCTCAAAAATCCCAAACAATTCCCTTCTCAACAACACAGCGAAGTATTAAAATAGAAACATTTGGCATAAAGAGATCAGGTTAAGTAAAACTTTTGACATAGATCTTAGGAATTTCTGAAAAAAACAAAAAACAAAACACACAAGAAAAGACATTAATTCTCTTCCAAACTAGTCAACAGCAAACAGAGATTCATCTGGGATGCAAGACATGAAGCATCAGGTCTCTAGAGAGCATATGGAAGCTCAGTCTACCACTTCTCCTCTGGCTATGCAGTCTCCCAGTGGCTATTTTGACCTTTTCTTTGGGGGAAAAGACATTTCAAACAGTTTGTTTGTACTTCCAGGAAACAAAAGCAGATTTCAGAACTTCAAACATTAACACCCTGGCGAGGTGGTAAAAATGCTCTCAAGCATTGCTTCCATTGCAATAGTCAACAACTTCCTTGTTCCCAGGGTGTTCAAGACTGTTTGCGCCCAGCTCTGAACCGGGAGCCAGTTCAGATGTTAAGGCAGGTGCAACCCATCCCCTCTGCAGGGCATATTCTCTGTGCCTTCTATCTTAGGGTAGAAAACATCACACAAATTTAAATAATCAGCTATAGTCACTTTTGCTTGAATTCTGTAGGGTGAAAGTTAAAAGTTTAAAAACCTCAATTGCAGTAATTACTAAGGAAACCAGATGCATCTTTTTCTTGGAAGAAAAAAATGGGACAATGACAAGTATGTAAACTACTGTGGTAAACTACCTTGCAAGACTTAACAGCAATGACATGAGGCAAATCTTACACAACTGCTAGGCAAGGAAGAACAGTTTCTGTGAATATATCCCTAGTGCTTTCACTGTCTGTGGTAATTTTTGAGATTGGAAACAGAATCAGCAAGATGTTTTTTGCAAACAAATTTGCATAAACCATACCTTATAAAAGATTGATTCTGCTGTAATTATAGTGGATACAGACTCAGGAGCCTTGATGGGCTAAGAAAAGAACACAGAAATGGAAAATCAAAAGCATTAAAACAAACCAACCACGTAATATAATTCCAGGCTGTTTTTTTTTCCTTTTAGACAACATACTGATACATTATCTTCTTAGAAAATTAGTGAACACAAGAAATTGGGTGCAAACTTTTCAAACATTTGTACTTTAAAATTGAAAACAATAAAGTTAACATTTTCATTCTCAGGATGTTAAGTGGAGAAGTGAGTACTAAATTCGCATGACTGGTTTCTATTTACACAAAACTCCTTCCCTCAAGAAACGAGCCTGAAGGACTGGATGCTGTGCGGACCGGCGAATCACGCAGGCAGGCGTGCCCGTGCTACTGAGGAACAAACCGGCTCTGACATTGATTACAACCACTTCCCATCCCGGTTTCAGTCTGATTTTGCGACAGAAGCTGCAAAACTCCACGCCGGGGTCCAGCCCACCGGCAAGACGAACCGGGCGGGGGCCGGGCCGGCG
>NW_009228764.1:0-1411 GCF_000690835.1 Fulmarus glacialis
AGTTTTTCAGAGACGACTTCGTTTCAATGACCTTTCTAATCATACTATATTAACAACATTGAATCTTCCATTTCATGATTGCCAGGTTGTCACAGCACCCCCATCCTGTGAGGATACTATATACTGACAGCATCTTACCTACCTCAATAATTGTGATAAAATTTCTTCTTGAAAAGTTTTTGAAGTAATCTATTCCTATTTTACCAATAGGAAAACTAAGAAGAGAGAGAGGTTAAATTACTTGTTCAAGGCAAACATGTAACTGAGTTGCTGAATTCTAATGCCTTTGCTGTCGGTTCTGTACTCAGAATTACAAATATGGTCCTCTTTTTTAATTACATTAATTTATTGATTGTTTCAAGGACAGTGGGAATATTTTCCAGACATATGCTTTTCTATAAGTATGTTCATCTGAAGAAAAGTGCTTAAAAATCTTTGTCAATATTATGTTTTTAATAGTATTTACAACTCTAATAATATGTCCAAACCCAAAACACTAATATTCACAGTACTGATATATTTGATTTGTATTTCTTTAAGATTCATGATGTACTAAAATATCCAAATTCTGTACAGGTTTTCTAACAATCCAAACAAAGCTAGAGTCTGTCTGGCATCCCAGAATTGAACATTACATTGGGCATTTAAAATTAGCTGATACCTTTTTATCTTAATCTGGATGTTTCTCAGATCCTTTCTGTAGTGTAGGTAATATGCCCTGTCATCTCAGGTGTGTGTGTGAAGCCATATTTTGTTCATGTAGACAAATGCTTCACAACCTGAAAATAAGGAACAACAGCAAATTTCAAAAGGGCATTTTTATTTTTCTTTTCAGATGAAAATGGGAGTAATGTTCAGAAATAACGTATTTCACCATACATTGAACGATGATGAAAACTATTAGAGAGATACTTGTTCCATAGGCATTGTCCGTTCTGTATACTGGATAAAATGGGGCCCTGTGGTAAAAAGTACGTGTGCAATGATGTAATTCAAGATTGTATCCTTCATAGTAAAAAAGAGCCCAATTTAGATGACACAAGCAACCTTTATTTCTGGTATTTTCTAAGTTTCAAATGTTTGACTTTGTAAACATAAGGTTCTTTTCTTCCTTAAATGCAGTTTTTAATGGGTAAATTCCTGGATTTACAAAACAGCAAAGTGTCTCTTTGCCCACTCCTTTCTCAAATCCCATCATCTGAGTATTGTTATCATCAACAAGCACCACTAGAAAGTTCATAATTTGAGCTAGTCCTTTATGGTAGTCATAGAATAGCATTCCCTAGGTAGCCAGGCAGTAGAGGAGGGGAAGAGTCTTTGTCTTACCTTTGGTAATTTTTGCTTTCAAAAAAGAAATGAAGTTATGGACCAATGGGGAGGGGGATTTGTGAGGCTTGAGAATATCTTATCT
>NW_009228764.1:1435-8389 GCF_000690835.1 Fulmarus glacialis
CATAACTGAAAAATCAGAGCAAATACCTTTCATCTGATCACAAAATTTACTCTGAATTCAGTGGCTGCACTTGCTGTGGAACAATGCTGTTAGTCTCTGATGTGGAATGCTGTGCTTTAAGCGTCTTCCCTATCACTTGATATTGTCTTTTCTCCCCACTTCCAATCTTTTTAAGTGTGTTTGTGTTTATTTCCTTAGGTATCAGTCAGCTGTACTAAATGGTCTGGTTCTTTCTCTGTCTGGATTTTGAGGACGGTGTTTAGTTTGTGTCTAATTTGCAGTTGTTCATGCTCCTCAGCAGAAGTGACTTTCCAGTCATAGCTTCAGATGATCTGAAACCTCCCTGGAGAGGAATGCTACATACCATGGCAAACGTACACTTTTTGCTTCCTCTCTGTATCTTCCATCACCCAAAAAGGGATACGATCCTCAGTCTACAAGTGTAGACTGTCCAGATGTGTCCAGCTGCCGCAATGAAGGGCTGTGACAGATGCCTGCCGGGTCCAAGTCTTGTTTCATAGCTTCAGATGATCTGAAACCTCCCTGGAGAGGAATGCTACATACCATGGCAAACGTACACTTTTTGCTTCCTCTCTGTATCTTCCATCACCCAAAAAGGGATACGATCCTCAGTCTACAAGTGTAGACTGTCCAGATGTGTCCAGCTGCCGCAATGAAGGGCTGTGACAGATGCCTGCCGGGTCCAAGTCTTGTTCCCCATGCTTTTACCAAAGATAACACATTATAGGTAACCAACTAGGTGTCCTTTAAAGGTCTCTTCCAGCCCAAACTGTTCTATGATTCTATGACTCTTCATTTGCCCTCTTCCTTCCCTACTTTACTTCTCAATTTAAGGCTAAAAGGGAAAAGGCAGCACAAGAAGAGCCTTCGCCCAAGGAACTGGTTGGAAGTCTGCCCCTTGGCTGTGATTTGTTTTGCTCTGACTTCTCAGGGATGGGAGTGGGATAAAATTCCACATCCTAAGGAAGCCTTATTCTTTCCTATTCACTCAACTCATGCACTAAAGCTTTGGCACTCTGGGCATGTGGTCAAAACTTGTCTCAACGATTTGGACATCTGTTGGTGTTTGCCAAAACTTGCTCTGTGCTTCACTGGCTTCCCACGACCAAGAGAAGGAAAATATGACAAGCTTTACTGATGGAATGAGTGGATGCAAATAATAATGTATATAAATGAGAAAGCTCTAGTTGGAGAGAAGAGATCAAGCCATTTTCACTTTTCCCCCCCTTCAGGGAATGGTGACCACTGTAGTCATTATCTTTACATTTCCAGCATGTAGTTCTATACAAAACTTTCTTTTCACTTTAGTCGGACATGGTTTTAAAAATAAAACTTGTTTTGCATTTTGTAGGGAGAAATAGATACCAAGAAATGTGGCTCCATGTTAGTACCTAGTCAAGCTGCAAGTCTCACACCAACGTATCACTTTGCTGTGCTGGAGAAGGTCTATTGTGAAAGACTTCCTTACAGGTTTGTAAGACCATGTGAAATCTCATGTATTTTGTAGTCAGGGTTCAGTTTTTAAAGAACACAGGATGTCAACTTTCAATTAACTTTCTGAAGTCATCCAGCCCCTTTAAATACCACACTTTTTCCAACAAAGACTCAAGATTGTTTCTCAGGTGCATCTTATGGCCATATTTCCTGCTGCCTCAAAAACTGCCATTGCTGACAACACTTGTCCGAGTGTGTTTCTGTGAATTCGATGCCAAATTAGTTGCTCTTAGTCCCACTTAAATAGTGTTCAAGCTAATTCAGGGGTACATCTCTGAAAAGAAAGGTATCGTGGAAATGCTCTCATGAGGTGAAGAGTTTGGTGTCTTCAGTCATAACATTGTATATAAAATGCGACTAGTGCCATAACGTAGGTGTCAGAACAACCTCCAAGTAAAACTAAGGCTGTTGTGTTAATGTTGGGTAAGGTTATTATCCTTTCCACAGGAAACACTTTAAAGATGTAGTTGTTTCCAGCGTAGTGCATTGTCCTCTCATCTCTGTTTGGACTGCAGTGAGATCTCATTTTGGTCTGTGCAGCTGCCTGTTGTTAGATCTCATGAGCCTGCCTGTCCTCAGGCCTTCTTATTCTTGACCAAAAAACACCTGTATTTGATGTGGTATCTGAGTAGCTTCATGGAGGACACACACTTTTCCCACTGCCCTGTTGTTAAATGTATGCCAGTACCATCACATTTTGCTTCCCTACAGACATCACACAATGCTACAGGAGACCTGCAGGATGTGAGCAGGTTTATTGCTCTTGTGGATGTTGGCAATACAATCAAGAGAAAGGTAGTGACACTCTTGAATCTTTCTTCTTTCCTCAAGTTCAAATAATATGGCAGCAAGCCGAACTTTCGCTAGTCAGAGGACAGTGTGGACCACCTAAAAGCTCAACTGAAGTGGAGGTATCTGTTTCACTTGAGGAAGAGATACCATTTGCCTGTGATGTCAGAAGGGTAAGGGCTGCAAGACATGCTCTGAGGCACCTTTCGTTTTCTCTACCTCAAGTGGCCTCAAGTGGTATTTAGCTACGGGGGAAAATGGTTAGAAAGCTGCCATTCCTTCCTTGTCCTCAGCTGCTTTACATATTTTCCCTTCCCATGGCCTGCTTTAGGAAGGAAGCGAAGTTCCAATGGAGCCCTTACCCATCACTGAAAATAACTAACTTCTGTGGTGGGAAGGGAGGGGTTGTTTTGTGTGGGATTTTTTTAACCTCTTTTTCTTCTCCCCTGAAGAAAATTACCGAATACTGATATAGAAGTGCATGTTGGTAGTGGTTGAGAAGGCAAAGGAACCAGGCCTGGCAACCAAAAATGTCCAGGAATTCTGGGCAGAAGGAGGCCTGGAAACAGGCAAGGATCAAGGTCGTTTCTTTTTCATGTAGGATGCGCTGCTGCTTTTTCAAAAGGCCTTTCCTTAAAGTGAAATGAGCCACTTGGAAGAACTCCATAAACTCCTGGTTGCACTGGGTGGGAGGCTGTGTGTTTCTCATGTCCTGCCTTAGCTTAAGCACTGATTTACTGAGTTCTTACAGTGTTCGGTGATGTGTTACCATTTCAGGGTGGCTTGGTTTAGAGCTGACCTCCTCGGAGCTGCAGTCATGGGAAGAGCTTCTTGCATTTGAGCTGTCTGTTTTCATTCTAGTATCTCGACACATTTAGCATTGTTCCGATGAGCTTGATGGACCCTGCAGAGCTGGTGAAACAGCCACAGGACATCAGCAAAAATCCATACGAAAAATCACAGAAAAAGGCTTGGAAGACCAAAGCACCCGTGTGCAGAGGTACTGCTGCTTTCTCCCGCATGTGTGCACTCTGATTTCACTCTGTGTTCACGGAGCTTACAGTGGTGTTTGGCTCTAACCTTGGACTACTTCTGTCCAAAGCACTTCAGGGTTCTCTGCAAACAATTTGCATCAATCAAACTGTGCTGCTCAGGTGCTATTTATTTGATGTTGCACGTCCACGGTATCCCTTAATGCTGGTGAAAGAGGTGTTGGGCACTCTTTTTTCTCGAGTGTCTTAAGTTACCACCTTCATGCTCCATTAAATATTGATTGCTTGCCACCTGAGGGCAGAAGGGTTCCTTCCTGGGGCCTGAACACTGAGCTGGTTGGTGTCAGAAGCTTTGAAATCCCCAACTTTGTAAGTTGGTTGTCAGACAAGTGGCTTGTGTTCATCTGTGTAATGGCTCAGATTGTCTTCCTGTGCAGAGCATGTTTTGCTCTCTAAGCACTGTGGGATACTCTGCTCATGCAGACATTTGAAGAGCTGTGCTTGTGTATCTCAAGGTGCGTAGAGAAAGCAAGCTGTGAAATCATTGCGGGGCGAGGAGAATACCGAGCCTGAGACTAGAGTTGAGATAGGCTTTGCTGAACCAGGGTGTCAGGTAGGCAGTGCAAGCACTGCTCTCCAGCCTCCCTCCCTGGAGCATGCACACAGAGCGAAGGGATGGCTCCTTCCAGCTGACAGCATGGGTGGACATGAGGGTGACAGACACCTCCTGATCTCTTCAGCTGTGACAACCTCCCTGCCCCCAGTTGAGACTTGCCATGGTGTTCAACCCCTGGCAACAAGGCTTTTAACAGACCCATCGGTCAATAACTGGATAGAAGCAAACCTCCTTGTACCTTTGAGCTGAACTATACAATTGATGACAGGCACAAGAGCTTGCCAAGTTTACCGGGAAAAACGCTTCCACTGTACATGCGGTTCTTACAGTGCAGGCTGGTTTTAGACTGCAGTTGTGCTCCTGTGCAGGAGCCAAGCTAAGCTTGCGCGAGCAGTCCTGCTTTTTGCCATCCCCTTCCGCAGTGCTTTCCTCTGCAGCATTAATGCCTTCTAGTGGCGTTTTGCCTTACATTATCACTTAGTCAAGCGGTCTCAGCCTCTGTGGGAGTCTGTTGAGAGGTTACCATCTCTACGAAATAAAGCCATCGTTTTGACACTGGCCATAAAGTGAAAAGAGATTTGGATAATCCATAAAATCAAGCAATTCTGAATTTCCACGCGCAATGTCCCTCTCTCTCCCTTTAGTTCCCACAGCCGTAGCCCTCCCTCTCCCCAGGTCCACAGGCAACTTGGTTTCCTGTCCCCCAGTTCCCACAGTTAAATCCCTCCCTCTCCCCAGAGCCTTGGGCCATATCCCTCTCTCTCTCCCAAGTCCTGGGTCATGTCCCTCCTTGTCCCCAGTTCCCAGAACCATATCCCATCCTCCACCCCCAGTTCCCACAGCCATTGGTGGACAAGTCCAGACAGATCAGAGGTGGGATGTAGGTGGGCTGTGATGATACGTTAACTAGTCCAGATGGAGCAGAGGTGGGGTGTTATGGTTGGTTCATGAGCCCCGATAGCTTTTCTGGGACTCGGCAATAAAACATGGCAGTCAAATGTGGACCTTCCCAAGCCCGTTGGCTGGTCCAAGTCACTCATCCAAAGGAGCCATGTCCTGCTTCCTGCCAGCCTGATAACCATGGTTATCTAAGTCTTTGCACACCCTGATATTAATCTTAGCCCACTATTAGTGAATGACTGGATTTACTGTCATTTCAGTAAAAAACCCGGATAATTGTGCTGCTGATTTGCATTTGTTATGTAGTTATTCTAGGATCAATTGTTCATCTCTCAAGCTTTTGTTCTGGTGTCTGTTACTGTATCCCAAAGCTATAACTGGGCCAGGCCACCTCAAGCTCCTACAGGAGGTTACCATTTGTAGGCACTGAAGCCTTACTTGAACAGTTTACGGAGGTCCTCGACACCTCAGGAGCGTCTCTCTAGGCAGGAACACTCACCCCCGAACTCACAGCCTGGTGTTCATCTCGTACCCGTGGAGGTAGGTCTGAAATGCTCTGTGCATGTTGCCGTGGGGCTGTCTGGTAGTTGGCCCCGTGCCAGGCTCACAGCTGCTTGGCACAGGGTTTGAGAACTGCCCCCTAAGACAGGCTGTTGTGTCTCCCTGTGTGAGCGAAGGGAAAGACTGGAGCAGGTCAGAGGGGTGTGCAGGAGCCATCCCTTTTTCCCTCTCTGACAGGTGAAGTGGCCAGGGAACATGGAGGAGAGTGTGAGGAGACGTGTTTTGGATAGTGTCAGGCCCATGGAGGAAGGGGAAGCTGGGACAAGGGACTGTTTTGAGGAGAGGCTGCCATCTGGCTGGGGCTAAAGTAGCCCTGAAATTCCCCCTTGCCTGCAAGGCCACCCTTCCCTGCCTGCAGGGCCAGAGCCAGAGACAGTGCTGGCACCAGGGCTGAGGAGGGTTCCCAGGGCCACATCCCTCCCTCTCCTCCACTTCCCAGGCCATCTCTCTCCATTTGCCCCAGGTCCTGGACTTTATTCATCCTTCTCCCCTGGTTCCCACAGCCATTCCTCTCCCACCAGTTCCCACTGCCCTGTATCACCCTGTCCCACCAGTTCCCACAGCCATATTCCTCCCTCTCCCCCAGCTCCCTGGGTGCCATCTCCCTTCCTCTTAGCCACAACCGTATCCCTGTGTTTATCCATTTCCCACAGCCATATCTCTCCCTCTCCCCCAGTTCCCAGGGCCACATCCCTCCCACTCCCCCAGTTTTGCAGCAGTGAGCAAACCAGCATGGAAGAAACCAGGCGTGGCCCCTCTCAGCATCCCCCGTGTTTTTATTTCAGAGGGACCCTGGGGGACCCGGACACCCCGCTCAGAAACGGAGCCAGGGGAGGCGGTTCACGTGGTCCCCTGAGCCCAGCTCTTCCTCCTGGACCCTCTGCAGCCATGATGGGTCTTCGCTGGTCTCCGGCGGGTAGTGGAGCTGGCTGCACCCATCTCTGTCCCATTGCCCAGACATGCTCTGGACACACTGGTGGGGTATGGGGGGGCTGCGCTCCCCATGCTCAGCGGAGAATCTCTGGCGCCGGGGACCTCCAGGGCCCCGCTGCTACTGCTGCTGCCCCTGCTGCCACGGTCCCGGTCCTGTGTAGGGATGGAAGCGGCCGCGGCGATGGCGGGCCGCCCCAGCATGGTCATCCTCCACCTGCAGGAAAAAAACGCCCACACCCGCCGCGCCGCCGGCAGAGTGGGCAGGTGGCAGCAACGGCGGTGGCAGCCCAGCGCTGGATGCAGGCATGGCAGAACGCGTGCCAGCACGGGTCCACACCAGCAGGGTGTTCGAGGGGGCCCAAGCAGATGGGGCAGGTGTCCCCCCGCCGGGAGATCCTGGAGGCTCCTGGCACTGCTGGCTCATGCCTGGATGCCTCCAGTGCTGCTGCCAGGAGTTGGTGTCCTGTCAGCTGCTGGTGGGAATTGATGTCTTGTCTGCTGCTGGCGGGACTTGATGGGTGCCACTGGCAGGACTCGAAGGCTCGGGTTCCACTGGCGGGACTTGGTCGCTCCTCAGCTGCTGGCAGGTCACAACATCTGGTGTGCTGCTGGCTGGACTCAAAGGCTCGGGTTCCGCTGGCGGGACTC
>NW_009228764.1:8496-9788 GCF_000690835.1 Fulmarus glacialis
GGCTGGGGGTCCGCTGGAGGGACTCGGGGGCTCCTCAGCTGCTGGCAGGTCACGACGTCTGGCGTGCCATTGGCAGGACTCGATGCCTCGGATGCTGCCCACAGGACTCGACGTCTCATGTGCCGCTGGCAGTAAGCAGCACTGGCATGTATAGCTGCCCATCGCACGTGACGTCATGAGGTGACTGTGACTCTCTGGTGTCATCGCAAGGCTCTCGGGCGTGCACCCAGCAGCTCCCCCAGCATCAGAGACAGACCCAGTGATGCAAAGCCCATCCGGCAGCGTGCTTCACACCTCCACCTTTGCTCGGGCCCCTTTCAGGCGGTCCCTATTGTTGTTGGTTGTTGTGCCAGCATCACACACTCACTGAGCAGTTGGGGTTGGCAGGGACCTCCAGAGACCTGAGCCGGCTGGACCCTGGGCAGCACTGAAAAAAGCAAGGCTCCATCTCCTTTGCACCCTCCCTTCAGGTATTTAAACATATGGAGAAGATCCCCTGAGCCTTCTCTTCTCCAGGCTGAACAGTCCCAGCTCTCTCAGCCCCTCCTCATTGGAGAGATGCTCCCAGTCCCTTCACCATCTTGGTGGCACTTTGCTGGACTCTCTCCAGTCTGGCCCTGTCCCTCTTGTCCTGGGGAGCCCAGAACTGGACACAGCACTCCAGGTGTGGCCTCACCAATGCTGAGCAGGGGGGAAGGATGCCCTCCCTTCACCTGCTGGCAATGCTCCTCCTCGTGCTGCCCAGGACACCGTTGGCCTTCTTAGCGGCAAGGGCACATTGCTGGCTGAGGTTCAGTGTGGACCAGGACCCCCATGGCCTTCTCTGCAGAGCTGCTTTCCAGCCAGGCACCCCCAGCGTGTCCTGGTGCCTGGGGCTGTACCTCCCCAGGAGCAGGACTCTGCACGTCCCTTGGCTGAACCTCAGGAGGTTCCCGTCAGCACATTTCTCCAGCCTGTTGACATCCCTGGGGGTGGTGTGATCCTTTGGTGCCTCAGACACTCTTCCCAGTTCTGTATCACCTGTGTGCTGAGGGTGCATGTGGCCACCTCGCAGTAGAAGGTGATCAGGATGGGGATGCATGACTTGCCCTTTGCAAATCCACACTGACTCCTCCTGATCACCCTCTTGTCCTTCATGCCCCTGGAAATGGCTTCCTGGGTAGTTGCTCCATCCCATTCCCTGGGATCGAGGTGAGGCCATCTGGCCAGCAGTTCCCCCGTTCCTCCACCTTGCTCTTCTTGAAGAGGGGGGCGGCATTTGCCTTCTTCAGTCACCAGGAACCTCTCCCATT
>NW_009228765.1:0-231 GCF_000690835.1 Fulmarus glacialis
GCTCTCAATCCCTTCATCCCCTGGCCTGTACTGATACTGGGGGTTGTCCAAACCCAGGTGCAGGACCTTGGAGTTGGCCTTGTTGAACCTCGTGAGGTTCACACAGACCCACTTCTCAAGCTTGTCCAGGTCCTTCTGGATGACATCCCGTCCCTCAGGCATGTTGACCACACCACTCAGCTTGGTGTCATCTGCAAACTTGCTGAGGGTGCACTCGATCCCACTGTCTAT
>NW_009228766.1:0-3969 GCF_000690835.1 Fulmarus glacialis
CTGTCCCAGGCTGAGTGACAGCCCTGCCTAAATTTAAGGCTGTGCAAGGGGAAGGTAAGCCTGAATTCAAACTCCAGCTGACACAAGGAACTTACAAGATGAAGGAAACTGGACCTTTTTCCCTGCTTGTGGCAGAAGAAAGAACCTTCCCCCATCCTCTGAAGTGCTCCTACATAACAGACACGATGCTCTGGGGTTGAAAAATGAAGAGCACGAGTAACTGACAGGACCCAGGAAAAGTCAACCATGTGAAGTTCCAACCACCCACTCACATTAGAACCAGTGCCACCAGAAAAGCACATAAGGTATTAGCAATTGGAGATTCCTCACTGAAAGGCACCAAAACACCCATTTACCATCCAATTTCTCTAGAGAAGTTTGCTGCCTACAAGGCGCTTGCATTTGTGATGTCACTGAGAGACTGCCAAGCCTGGTGAACCCTTCAGATTATCATTCATTCCTACTATTCCATGTAGGCTTTAATGATATTGCAACAAGGCAGCTTATAACCATCAAAAGAGACTATATGTCCCTCAGAGAAATGTTAAAAGGATTTGGAGCACAGGTGGTATTCTCCTTTATCCTCCCAGTCAGAGGAAGGCGTTCAGGAAGAAGGAGAAAAATTGAACAGGTGAATACCTGGCTGTCTAGCTGGCGCCATGATCAAGGTTTTGGCATCTATATGATCATGGATCTGCCTTTGAGAAACTCAGTTTGTTGGGAGCTGATGGGATTCACCTAACCAAGTGGGGCAAGAGGGTCTTCACCAACAAGCTGGCCAGAGCTTTAAACTGGACTTAGCGGGGGAAGGGAATGGATTTTTGAGTAACAGAAAAGAGCGAGGGGCTGCTGGTGTATTAGGAAGCAACAGGGAAACATTTGTGAAATGCTCCAAAGGAAATAGGGTTTGTTCTTCTAAAAAGGTGATATGGTCGATAGCCCAAATGCAGTATCTGTATACCAACGCATGTAGCATGGGTAATGAACAGGAGTTGGAAGCCACTGTGCAACTAGAAAGCCATGATCTAATCACTGTCATTGAAACTTGGTGGGATGAATCACACGACTGGACTGCTGCAATCAGTGGCTATAAACTGTTCAGAAGGGACAGGCAAGGAAGGAGAGGCGGGCAGGTTGCCCTCTATGTAAAAAATGGATTGATTGCACAGAGCTGTCTTTGAAACACAGTAATGAGCCAGGTTGAGATCTTATGAGTAAAAATTAGAGGCCAAGCCAACAAAGGAAAGCTTGTGGCTGGTGTTTATTATCACCTGACCTAAGGGAGCCTGTTGACGAACAGCCCAACCAGAGGAGAAACGTTACTGGACCTGTTGCTTACCAGCACAGATGAACTAATTAGAGATGTCAAGATTGGTGGCAGCCTGGGCTGCACTGATCATGCCCTGGTGGTATTCACAATCTTGAGGCATATGGGCCAGATGAAGAGTAAGGTCAAGACCCTGAATTTTAGGAGAGCAAGCTTTCAGCTGTTTAAGCAATTACTGGGTGGGATCCCCTGGGAAACTGCCTTCAGGGATAAAGGAGCGGAAAAGAGTTGGCAGCTCTTTAAGAACATTTTTCTTAGAGTGCAATAGCTCTCAATTCCCATGTGTGAGCAATCAGGCAAGGAAGGCAGGAGAACAGCATGGCTGAGTAAAAACCTCCTGGTCAAACTAAAGTGTATGAAGGAAATACACAGGCAGTGGAACCAAAGACATGTATCCTGGAAAGAATATAGGGATACTGGCCGGATGTGTAGGGATAGGATCAGGAAAGCCAAGGCACAGCTGGAGCTGAATTCCTGTTGTATTAAGCTTTGGTGTGGCCTCACCTTGAGTATTGTGTGCAGTTCTGGGCCCCACAGTTTAAGAAGGATGTTAAGATCCTTGAATGCATCTAGAGGAGGGCAACAAAGCTGGTGAAAGGGCTGGAAGGTATGTCCTCTGAGGAGTGTCTGAGGACACACGGTTTGTCTAGTTTGGAGAGAAGGATGTTGAGGGGTGACTTCATTGCTCTCTACAGCTTCCTGAGGAGGGGAAGTGAAAGGGAGGTGCTGATGTCTTCTCCCTTCTGTCCAGTGAGAGGATATTATGGATGCCCCATCACTGGAAGTGTTCAAGGACAGGTTGGACAGGGTTTTGAGCAGTCTGATCTAGTAAAAGATGTCCTTGCCCATGGCAGAGGGGTGGACTAGATGATCTTTGAACGTCCCTTTCAACCCAAGCCATTCTATGATTCAATGATTCTATGATATTAGACAAGCTAGACACCTACATGCACATCCTTAGCTTAACATACCTTGAGCACTGCCTGTGTGTTTCTCAAGTTCTTTTGTGCCTCTGCAGCCACGCGGTTGGCATGGCTCAGCTGGATCTCCATTTCATTCAGGTCTCCCTCCATCTTCTTCTTCAGCCGCAGGGCTTCATTCCTGCTCCGGATGTCAGCATCCTCTGCATGGACTCCACAATTCTGAGGTGGTTTCTCTTCATCTGGTCGATTTCTTCATCTTTCTCTGCTATCTTCCTGTCAATCTCAGACTTCACTTGGTTGAGCTCAAGCTGGAGGCGCAGGATCTTCCCCTCTTCGTGTTCTAGGGAGGCCTGGACAAGTGGACACAAACATTTATAACATCGATAAAGCTACTGCTTGCTTTCTAGGCAATTACAGAATATTTCAGGAAATCTCAGCTGGCTGCGCTCCCCAGCCAGAATATTTTTTAGCCATATTTCCCCATTGCTCATATTTTTAGAGCAGACACCAGTGATTATGGGCATATACCTCAGCTTCCTCCAAGGCAGCCTGGATTTCAGATTTCTCCTGCTCAATCTGCTTCTTGACTTTCTCCAGCTCATGAATTGCCTTTCCTCCCTCGGCAATCTGCTCTGTGAGGTCAGAAATCTCCTCTGCAAGGAAGGGTGAAAAGTAGCATGGTCAGGCAAAGAGCTGAATGGGGAAAGGCCCTGGTATACCAAGGTGACAGGCATCTTCTTATTACTGCAGGCCCAATCCAATTTAGTGTGTCAGATAGACAAGCTTGTGAGAAAGGCCTGCCAGGAGCAGAGGGCCAGGGACTTACGCTGCAAGTTCTTGTTCTCACGCTTCAGCGTTTCCAGGTGGTCCAAGGACTCCTCATAGGCATTCTTCATCTTAAACAGCTCCGTGCTGAGAGAGCGAGACTCCTTCTGGGAGGCTTCCAGCTCAGCCTGCGTTTCCTCATACTTCTGCTTCCACTCTGCCAGGATCTGAAGAGAAATGGGGCGTGAGTATGGATGTGGCAATCAGGAGGGGACAATCAGGGGGCAATCAGGCCCAGGAGGCCCAGGAACCCCAGGCCTGGAGCCCAAAAGACCTTGTCAAAGTTCTTCTGCTTCTTATCCAGAGCTGCGCAGGCGGCATTTGATCGCTCCACGTCAATCATCAGGTCCTCCACTTCATTCTGCAGCCTCTGCTTTGTCTTTTCCAGGGAGGCACATTTGGCATTCACAGCTTCAACGTGTTCCTCTGCATCCTGCAGGCGCTGTGCCAGCTTCTTCCTGGGAGGAGATAAGCACAGCTCATGGTTTGAGAGCAAGGGGAGTCTGTGGTGTGTGGCTGATGCGCTTTTCACAACAGGACGTTTTACCACTTCACTGAGTATGTATCCTATGCACAGATGGTGCAAGTCCTCTCCCAGAGAGGCATTGTTTTCCCAGTTCTGATTCCCAGGCTTGAACAACCAGTGTGCTTTCTGTGGCTACCATCCACAGGTTTTCTGTACTATTCTCTGGGTCAAGGGAATCTTTTCCTCTACATTTCCTAAATCACACCCTTTGGAGGGTACATTTTACCTCAGCCCTTACTCTGCCCCAAAGCACAGCTTTAATTTTTTATGACAATATCACAATTGTGTCTTCAAATTTCCCTTGTTAGCCTACCCTTTTTTTTGTCTTCCCCACTTTCCCCACATACTTGGCCTCCTCCAGCTCCTCC
>NW_009228767.1:0-15376 GCF_000690835.1 Fulmarus glacialis
CAGGGAGCTTCCCTGCCAGGCAGGCGAGCGAGGGAAGGGGCGCGCGGGCGGGTGAAGGGCCGGGGCAGTCTGGGGCGTTTCCGTAAGCGCATCGCACGGAGCTGGGAAGTACCCCGGGGGAAGGTGAAGATGGATGCCTTCTTTAAGAGAAGCAAGTGGTGGAGAGTAACAGGAGAGAGGTGGGAAGAGGAGGGTGGGGAGGGCATGATGCGAGGGCTCACAGCTCGTGCTGCTGCCTTAGCAGATCACGTCACCTGAAACGACGCCGACACGAGAGCGGCGAGGAAAGGCTGGCTGCAGATTCAGACCCCGCCGGCCCGCTGTTGAACCAAGCGGCACAGGGGCAGGAGCAGCAGAGGAGGGCTCTGCCGCCGCACGGAAGCAAAGCCAGGGCTATAGCCGTCACCGCTGGCAGGCCTCATGCTACCCTGGCAAGCCGCAGGGAAAAACGGGGTTAAAACCAGGTGGTGTCAGGTAGGGGAATCCTGACCCTTGGAAGAAAGAAACCTTGCATGCATTTTGTGCATTTACTTATGAAATATTACAGACGTGTAATGTCAATCACTTCCATTCTGTAATGAATGAGCATTTGTGAAAGTGTACTGCATTCTGATAGCAACCTCTGGCATTAGTTAAAACATTTAATAGTGTGTAACACTAAACATTAGTAGTGTAATCTACTTTCATAAGCATAGAGCAAATAACTTACTTGCTTTTTAGAGCAGACGAAAAAGGAGAAATATATTTAAGCAAATAAAGGTTCCGGTTTTAAAGCTTTTCTTCATAAGAAAGTGTGTCACATTGCTGCATGACTAGTAGGACCTCACTGAAAGAAGATTAAATTTTGTTTTGGACAGATACAATATTCAATCTTTTTTCTTACATAGAGTGAAATCATACGCATTTGCTATCACCTACAGATGCCTATTCTTTCACACAAACCACTGCATGACTAACCTGACTTGGGCCAAAGAACATACTCAAAATCTGCATCCACCCCATAGATTGAAATTGGAGACTAATGTTAAGAAAAACATTAACAAGTCTTCCCTTGAAATCTTCATATCGTGATGAATGTATGTAATTTCTCCGGTAAACTTCCCCAGTGTTTCACTTGTATTCTTAAAAATGTTCGTATTAATGGTTCAGCTTATATCCACTGGACTTCATTATGCCTTTTTCCACCCTGCATTATTAATTTCTCACGTATGTAGGTGTCTGGAGTGCTGGATCACTTCTTGTCTGCTTCCTGAATAAATAAAAGTGGCCAGAGCTAGTTCAGTTTAATTTACACAGACTTGTTCTCCAGACTTCTGGAGCCCCTTTTCTGAATCTTTGTCTTTCGATATTCTTCTTTAAGCACAGAAAATAGAACTGGAGTCAATCTCCCTGCCATCCTTAGGGGCAACAGAACAAAACAAAAAAAAACAACCACCAAACCAAAACCCCCACAAAAAACCCCCGAACACCCCAAACCCAAACAAAAAAAACCCTTAAAACCCTGTAATTTCATACTCCCAGCTGTCACGTGAAGAAACACTGTTCTCCTACACACACTGCCACAGAGAACATACATCACCAAGGCATGCCTAAACATACATGGACTCAGTCTTACTCACAATTATGATTTGTATCCTTTCCCTTATCGTAAACCTTGTTGTTTATAAAAAACTTACATCTAAAAAAAAAAAAAAATCCAGAGGAAACCAAACATTTTTTGTTTCATTTTTAATTTGGCTTCACGCTGAAAATTCAATTTACAAGCCATTCACAAGGAAAACGTCCAGTTGGGCAGAATGAGCCATGATTGTATACTGCACATCAACACTTGTAGTGTATCATTTAGTTCCCTTTTAAGCAAATCATCATATATAGCGTAGTTTAAGCATCTACATCATTTGGCTCAGTTCATCACACGCTATAGTCCATTTCGCCTATCAGACAACTAACAAGAAAAGAATGCTCAAATTGAGGTATTTCCTTTAAGAATTGACTGATCACTGGTATTCAGAGGTAATGTTAAATCATATCGTTTTAAACATTGAAAAATGTACAAAAACAAGTTCATTTTTAAAAAATATTATCCTTAGTCTTCCATGCATGTTAATAAAAAATATAAAAATCAAATTTGTAGCACTGAAGCTATACTTTTCGTTCTGCAAAAGTACTTCCACAATTGGAACCAAAAGCTACAGTCATCTTTAGTACACTACTTGGTTTTGCTTTTCAGTTACAAAGTATAGTCAGTTCAGTGCAAAGGTAGTAGTCTATGTACACATACCATAGGAGCCATAGGAGGGAAATTTACAGCAGAAAATATGCATTCAGATTATTATTATCCAGTAGCACTATATATTGTTACAGATTTACACTGCATATCCAAGGGCTATTATAATAAAAAGCTTGCAGCCAATATGCGTCTTTAAACACACCCGGTCTGCTTGAGCAGCCTTGAAGTCAACAGAAGTTGTACCACTGATGGAACAAGCACGTTATACCTTGCAAGTGAGTTCCTACAAAACTGCTTCCTGCTCTGTCAGCACAGGTTTTCAATTAAAAGCATCCTCCTCATGGCAGTGCCTAACTTGGATTCAGTAGCGGTAAGAGAAAATTCCAAAATTTGATCATTTAAAAGGTTAACTTTTTTGCTTTTGCATTTAAATTCTCAAGTATGTTCAAAAACATAGCAATATTTTTTCCAAAAGATATAAATGATATCCTCAATGCAAGTTTAACAATAATTCAAGAGATCAAAAACATTTTTTTTCTGAATTATTTCTCAGCTTGTTGATAACTCAATTTTATTCCTCCAAAAAGATGAACTAGTACTTGCAATCAAATCAGAAATGTCTTGCACACCTGGAGAGATGCTGGGAATTACAAAAAGGTTTAGAAAGTGGTCCCATTGAACAGATGCCAAATACTTGCAGCACAATGCCACAACATTGAAGTTGTATAGTACGTAATACAAGGTTAGCAGATGCTTAGTCTTGGTCCTCCTCCAGGAAACAAAATCTATCACTTCTAAAGAAATGTACTTCTGACTTCTATTTCTAACATTACTGATTTACATGGAGCTCTTAATACCCTTAGAGCAATTTGAGAAAGCAATATAAACGAATCACCAAACACAAACAACCATATATAGACAAGCAGCTGCTACGGTTTTGCTTTTTGTCTAAGTATATACAATTGCTAAGGAGAGATGTTTAACCTAAGGAATTCTAATCCACATTTAAAAATACAATTTCATTTTTAGATGTTTACTTAAAAACTGCTTTTGTAGTCTGGAAAGTCCAGCACTGGCTAACCTAAACCTCCCTTGCTTGAACTTCATTATAAAAGAAAACATAGGACAAAAATATATACTTAGGGCATACAAGATCTTTACAAGTTTATTTCTTTAGCATTTAAAATACAAAATTGTCTTCATGCTGGATAGTGAATAAAAGACATGTATTTGGGTTTTCCCCATATACATTCATAGACTTAGAAATAACCTATTGTCAGATGAATTTCATTTCCAGTACCATGGTAGGATGAAAAGTGTCTGAGCTTCAGCTTTCTTCAGTATCCATGAGGAGACTTCGTTTGCTATCGCGTTTATAGATGCTGCATTCGGAACTTGGAAGTAAACAAGCACACACTGAAAGTAACATAGGGAGTCAGAAGTCAATCCGATTTAAGGTTTCGTTGTACTCTATTTCTAAATATAATTTCTTATTGTTCATAGGAACAAGGAGAAGAATTTCATAAGCTCTCTGAGACCTGCTGTCACCTGGACACACCTGCAATGGTTAAAGCGGGGGAAAAGAAAAAGTAATCCTTTACCTAACGGCAGGCATAAGCTGAAGCAGTACACGGGCCCTTAGTTTTGGGTGGCATTACCAGAACGTGAGTTTAATATTCACCTGCCGCTTACGGCTCAGGGAGAAAAGTCCATGAATGTCACTGAAGCGTAAGACGCAGCGAGCTCTCCCTCAGGCTGCAACAACCTACAGAGAATAGACAGCGCAAGGAAGAGCTAGAAATGCAGAAAACTGAATTCACCAGCCCAAGAGGCAGAAAAGATCCTTCTTTACTGTGGGAAAAGGCCAGCTGCACCGTGAAAGCTTTGCTGCCACGCCAGCCTTGATGGGCTTTTCTACTTGCTGGTTCAGGACCAGAAGTTCAGCCTGATTTTTCTTCAGCTGACTCTTTGGCTTAGAACTGGCACTCTCAACTAACACCCCATTCATAATATCAAAATAATATTTTGATATTATTATTAAAATTACAAAACTCATTATTATTTTTCTCTTGCTTCTAACATTTTTTGGTCAAAGTGAAAGAACTGAAGCTTAACGCTACATCCACAGATTATCGTACAGCCCCTTTTTCAAGATCCCCAAGCTAACCTCAAATAAGCTGGGACGCTCATATGGCCCTGTGCAATTTAGCTCAGAATAAAGACGCATGACAACTATGTTGGTAAAAAAACCCAACAAATACGTTACTTAACAGGAATAACTTACTCAGATACAATCTGTGCTCAGGTGATTCCACTGTTTCCATTCCCAGGGACTGATCATTTGAAAACTGCAAATACATCTTTACCAGTTACAGACGGCCTCCCGAAGTTAGCCTGCCCAGGAGCACTCTGCTCCACCACTTTCCTAACAAAAATGGGAACTTTTTCCTAGTAAAGTTATTTTGTTTAACAAGCTTGCAAGACAATCTAGGCAGAGTATTTCACAGAAACATAACCCCTCCATTTTTTATAAGCCTCTTAAATCCTCTGCTTTCTTGGTATCACCCACTTGAGTTTAATCCCATTACACATGATAAAGCACATCATACTCTCTGGGGAAAAAGAAGCCATTTTCTACAAAACAAATCATTGCTCCACTCGTAAAAGACAAAATAATTAATATCTTGACATAAACCTGAAAGGTTTCCTATGTCTTAACTTCATCACTGTGAGATGCAGGAAATACTCACAGATGCAAGTCCAGGCACATCTAATGGATGATCTCTCTGCTGCTGCATTCTCTCAGTAGTTTTACCTCAATATTACATAATTTACGCACGTTTTGATCACAGTGTGTTGGTGACTAACATGTATACCCAGTTCACTGCCTTAGCTATAGCATAGAGCGATCGTGTTTGTTCCTCTGAGGTGGTGCTGGAGGGTTTTACCTGTAAGGAGGTCTTACAAGGTTCCTGTCAGGGTTTGAATACTTTTTTTCCAGTCTTCATAGGAAAAAGGCAGGGAGAGCAGATGAAACCACTGGCTGCGCTGCCAGTGACCTAGACATTACTTGGATACACAATGCTGCAGTACCTTCAAGAAATCATCCTCTGACTAAAGGACAGCTGGCTTAATTTCTACCTAGCTGGGTTTTACCTGAATGACAATCTGTCTTCCTGCTCATTTGCGAAACAGATCTTGTGGTTTTGCTAGACTGATTAATTATTAATTTAATTAATAGCTAATTATCAATGGCACTGATTACAAATTTTTACTTTCCATTTCAAACTGTTGGACCTACTCTTCCTCCTTTTTTGTAAACGATCTAGCCATATTAATTAGGTAATTGAAGTTTTCCAAATTAACTGAAGTTCAGGTACCTAAAAAGTAACAAACCATCTGAAGTACTTGGTTCACAGGGAACTTCTGTGCTTCAATATGAGTTTAGGAGCTGAACTTAAGTTTTGCTAATGTAAAACTCTTGGCCAACATATTTGTAATTTCTTAATGCTAGGACACTCATGAAGGTTCTGCTAGAAAAAAGCAGAGGCTTTACATTAAGCAAAACGCAACATTTCAGAAGGTTTTATAACCCACACTCTGACCTAAAGGAAAATTGATCTGACTTGGTTAGAGTTTTTATCAGATTTTTTTTTTTTTGCATTCTAGTTCAGTCCATAATATATGCAAAGCTGTGCTTTTATAATTTTTCTGAGATCATGGGATCTACAGCACGTGGTGCTCAAAGAATACAAGTTGCAGAACTTGAGTCTTTTTTTTTTTTTTTAAATAAGAATACCATTTTTGAAGGAGCAGAGAGCAGAATATGGCTAAAACAGTTAACACGAAAAGCTGTACTCACCACATGATAATATAACATAGGAAAAATAATGGCAATACCAAAGATGGCCTTGTAAGAGGACTCATAAATGAATAAAAATACATCTACTTTAGAAAATTTATCAAGCTATGCAAATGTTAAAGTGCAACCATCCCTCTTCCAGAAAAATGTTTACTACCTATTATGAATAAAAACATATTCCAACCAGCCCAATGCCTTACCCAACAAACCTATTCAGTTTTCATGAAAATATTAATAAACAGCTATGTACAAAATTTGACTATTTACTTCCGGCAGCTCTGCCACTAAAGAGGTCGCATCACTTCCTTACTGCAGACGTGTCTCCTTTTCAACCTTTGCGACCTAAGGATTTATACCTTCGAAGTGGGATTAGCAAACACACATGCAAGCCTAGTTGCTTTTTATCATAATAAGATTATTCTAGCTACACTAAATGCATTGAAACATATAGTGTAATTCATTGGTATAAAATTAAGTGTACAGCCTAATTTCTCCACAATGCTTACAAATTGCCTATAATGCCTTTTAAGTGTATCTGCTTACAGCAGCAGACTCCTGTGAAATCTGTAATAGCACTTGCCTTACTGTGGTAGAGACAGTGGTTTAAACATGCTTTACACCTCCTAAACATTTGCTTAGGGTTTTATTATGTTTGGAGAAATATAAATGAAGGGGAAAAAAAAAAAGACTTTTTAGATATCTTGGATTTCATGATTTTCTGTGTTACTTTAAATACATTCAAAGCACAGAGTATATTTGTTCAACCGTATCAGAATAGCAAAGCTTTGGCTGGGCGTTTCGTACAATATATATAAAAATTCAGTCTGATGCAAGAACTCTACTGACAAGTGATGGCAGTATTACATAAAAGTAGTAAAATGCTCATCAGAAATGTCAAATGCCTTCACACCCTTGCATTTTTTGGGTAAGGATCATTTATTAAGTTAAATTGCTGCAAAGAACTGAAGTAATTTCTTCATATGTCTCCCTGTAAATTTAGGAGCTGTTGATATCACCAGTTAAAATAAAACAACGCGTTTGTAAAATCTGTAATATTTTAGTTGAAAGCATTTGCATGTCAGTGTTTGGTGAAGGGGAAAGGAAGCTTTCACTTCTACCCTGACATTGCAGCAAGCCACTGAAACTTGACCATTACAACCCAGCTGTTCCACAGTTGGGTGCTTTTTAAAAAGGCTGCCGATTTGGAACTACTAAAACATTTCAGCAAACGGAGTTTGATAGATGAGTTGTAATGGACATTGCTGCAGTAATGCAATGTGTTACAGGTTTCAGCCCTCTAATAAAGTCCCAAGTTTACCATTCTGCAGTAATGTGGCTTTTCTGTCACTACAAGGCAGTCTAGTATTATAGCCTCATATTCTACAGATGCTAAAGTCACCTGAATTATATTCATTGATTTCAGCTTTTGTGATATTATGTGTGATCTAATAATGTTTCCATGCAGGCTGATCAGGACTTCACCCTATCATTCATCCTATTATGTCTCTACCTCGCTCAACAATCTCACAAAAGAGGGAGCATTGCAATTCATTACAGAATCTAAGTGTTGTTTTGTCATGGGGGTTTTTCGTTGTGTGTTGTGTTTTTTTTTTCTTTTTTTTTTTTAAATGGTTGCTTCCACCAAGAGTACTTGCTCACCAAGCAAACAACGCACTGGTCACTGGCCTTCTTCAGCAGCAGCTCTGGACCGAACTCACTGACGCACACAAATTTCAGTGCCTCTTCACCATGCAGTGTGGCATTTGTTTAAGGGCCCGTCTATTGTAGGCTGCAGCACCCTTCAACCCAAACACTCTGCACAGCTTAGTTGCACGCAAGTGCCATTATTACACTCACCACAATTAGAAAACATCTCCCTCACCAAGGCAAGTATGAAACCAAATGAACCCTTTGTTTTCAGAAGACAGGTCCCCAAGTTACACACACCATACATGCAAATTAGGCACACTCAGCCACCTTCAATCAGCTTTCTTTGTTCTTTCACAGATACGTACAGAGTATCTCTTCCTCTGGAGCTTCTCTCACCCCAAAGTTGTCCATGGGATACTAAGCTTACCTTTTTCTTCTTTTCAGACATGTGTCTCAGGGAACTCTATCTCATCCCCTGCACTCTGAAATTCTCAAACTCCTAAGCTCAGATACAAAGCAAAAAATAACTATCTTAGCCAGCTTGAGCCACATGCCATAGAAAGTCTCGCAGAGGAGATGCGATACGCCCGGACTACAGTTCATGTGCCTTGCCTTACACAAACTGACTAAAATACATACTGTATAATCAAAGAAAGTAGACCTCAGGATGTATCCCTACAACCCTGGAGCATGATCAACAAAGTCAAGTGTCTTAGTTGTCTGTCTGTTCCACTTTCAAAACCTCCAGTGAAGGAAGGCTCCTCACCCCACCTGGAATAACCCATTCTCCTTAGCTAACTAGGTGTATTGTAAGGAAATTTTCCTAATGTTTAACTTGACTTTTAAATGAATAGCCTGTATCTACCATCAACATGGAGAAAAGACTGTTCCTATCTCCTCTATAGCAACTTTTTCCATATTTGAAGACTGTTTTCACATCTTCCTTCAGTCTCCTCTTCTTTAGATTAAAGAATACTTTTGATCTCTTTTTTGACTACTTTCTGTCCTCCAGACTCTATCCAGCTACTCCCCATCTTTCTCAGATGCCCCAACATGGACAGGTACTTTAGGTAAGGCCTTATCACACCTTAGTAACACAGAAGTACCACCACGCTTCTCATAGGCTACACTGTTAACGCATCCCACTATAATGAGTATCTTTTCTGCAGCCATGAGTTAACAGTGCTGTTTGTCGTACTGTATACCATGCCTGCCCCAAGATTTTTATGCAGTAATACCCACTCCCTCCTGTTTGTGCAGCTGACTATTCCTACTTAAGTGTAGTTCCTTATTTTTCCAAACCATTTCTCCTATTTTTCATTATCAGTTTTAATTCAAATCTTGTTAGCCAGTCTGCTGCAGCCCCATCGGCTTGGCACGCATTACCTAGATAAATCAAAAATTTACTTATTACCTCCAGATGAGAACCTACCTCCACATACCCCACAGAAAGCATAATTTCTTACATTTTTTCCCCATAATCTTTCTATTAAAGCCAGTTTCAGTTTGGAGACTTGCCACATACAGTTAGGGATTTCTAAGGACACATTCCAACACTCTTATGAGCTTTAAAACACCTCCTATTTAAAAAATAAAAGCATTTCATACAAACAGATTTCTTTCTGCTAAAATTCCTGCCTTTCAAATCTAATTTTAAATTACTCTAACATGTAGAAGATTCAAATCTCAACAGCAGTTTTCCAATCACAAAACCATCGTATTTTAGCGCAGCCCTACAAAATTAGTCACAGAAATGATCTGAAAGGGTTTTTTTGTTTCTTTGGAAGTAGAGTCGCCATCAGAGTTATTTTGTGACAGAGTCCTCCTTCCTACTCCTTGAGGCTTTTGACATATTTCCTAATCAGTGAAACTCTGTGGTTTTATAATAATTTCAATTTTTCTCTGAGACCTCCATTGGTAATTAAGGCATCTGGCTTTACAAAAGGGAAGATAAGAAATATTACTAATACAAGTGTTTTAGGTTCGTGGGTTTGTTTGTTTGGTTGGTTTTTTTTTTCCTAAACAGTTCTAAACTATTTTAAGCTTCATATACATTCTATGCAGTATATGCAATGTTGCTATAGAGATTTAACTAGGATTTCTTCAGGATGTTCTGCAACTTGTTGCTGGCTTGGCTTCTGAAATAACTGCAACCTTTTCAAACTTGTGCTGATACAAAGTTTTCATAGTGTGTTCCATGCTAAGTTATCTGTATATACAGGCTTGCTACAAAAGAAACCTGTGATTCCTGATAAATCTAGATTAAATAAAATTGTGTAAGCGTCTGCAATTTAAATGTTGGGTGGACATGATTTGAATTGATTATAAGAGAAAAGCACAAACAGTTTTGTCATGTATTTGCAAACAGTATTTGGCATGTCAGTTTGGAAAAAAATCACGTTTAATTGCATCCGGAAGATTACAGTAGAAAAGTGTTGGGGTGAGGGATAAGGAGCCTTTCCTTTTCATTCTACCATGGAATAGACTGAAAGAGAAACAATTTTGTCATTCAACAATAAAAATAAAAAGGAATCCTTAGCAAGTTTTTGAATTATTGTTTCCAAACTGTTCACTGAAACCAAAAACAAAGGGCCAAAATGTGCTTGCCTTGCTCAAGAGAATAATCCCACTGAAATCAACAAGACTGACTATGCAAATATGGACAGCAAAGTTTGGCCCCAAATTAAAATCCCCGTAACTAGGGAAAACACTAATCACCAAAGTGCACTTAACACCATAGTAGCTACAGTTCCTTTATACATGCACAGTTTGTGCGACACTTCGTACATGAAACTAGCCAATGGAATATAAATAAGTGTGCCGCTTCCTTTTAAATATGAACATTAATAATGAAACACATTCACATTTTTGCCTTTCAAAGACCTTTTTGAAAAAAATAAAAACACCTTCCCCAAAGTAACCTGGAACATGTTGTTAAATATAGCACATATGATTCAAAGAATGGTATTAAGGTATAACAACTTTCACACACAAAACTGGTACTTGCTGTATAGTTGGAGTGACTTATGAAAATCCCAAGAAAAGACAATCCTCTCGCCAGGAGAGGAAGGTAACAGTTGTAGTGTTAATTCAGTTTCTTCTGCAGAGGCTTGTTTTTATCTTCAGCGTTTTCAGGGCTGAAATCAGTACAGATACCATTAGGAGCAGAAAGAGCTGAAGTCTCCAAGCCACTCTCAGCTCCCATCTGGTCAGGATAGAGATAGTCTTCTGCAAAGTGTGGGTGCAATTCAGCAAATCTGTAGAAGTCATCTAAAAAAAATTGTTGTTACACAGAATCAGCTTTTTGAAACAGAAGGACGCTAAATTTGAATGCTTACACATATCTAGTCACATGATCACCTTGGAGAAAAATAGCAGCAGTTACAAAATGCTATCCCCATAGCTTGTTTTAGCTTCTCAGCAGAAGTTTACCACATCCCCAGAGCCGAGATGCCACAAAGAGTTATCTAAGCCCTCATAAAACACTTCAGACCAGAGCTTAGCTTGTATGGTGAAGGGGTAAACAGTCTCAGATTTGCATTAAAATGCATGGGGAGCACCACATGCCCTGACACAGCATCTCACTGTTCACTGGGGGAAGGGCAGAAGCCCTCCAGCTGAGGAACAATGAACAGCAAGAGTAGTCGTTTCTTAAAATCTGGGAAGTCTTTTGCAAACATGCCCTTTAACGTTTGCACTCATAATTCTCTTCAACCTAACAGCAGCTGTCATTGCTGCCTTCCACTTTCAAGATTTCAGCATTTCAAAACTCCTAATATTTTAGAGAATAATATTGTGAGAAGAGAATTAATTTGTAACACATTATAAAAAAATCTGATTTTAATGTTGGATACTAGTAAGACAATAAAAAGAGCAAGATTAGTTCTTGGGGGAGCAGTGAATCCTTAACATCAAGAAGTTACATTTTGTGTTAAAAATCAGGCATTGAACCTTGTCACAATTTGCCCACACGATTGTTTATTCAGACATGAATTGAACATGAGATACTGTACAGGATCCAAGTCATAAAAAGCTATTCTTACAATAGCTGGCAATTAATTATTCTTAATTATAATAGCTGGCAATTAATTATTCTTTATAATAGCTTATAAAATTGACACTGGAAGAAGCTGAATGCGAACATTATCACTAACTCAGTCACCTACAGTGTATCACACAGAGCCCACTCAAATTCACTGTGTTATCCTAGAAGAGCTGATGATCGGACGATGCTGTGAGTTCCCTGAACTGCAGCGCAGATGACAGCTGAAGTAGCCTTTCAGAGGAGTGAAGCCCAGTTCCTCCTGGTACAACTGGGCTGATGTAGAAGAAGGGAACTACCACAGCTTTCCCTCTCCGCCACCCTTCTGTTTGAGATGGCGTGTTTTTTCTCAATATTGCAAAGGGCAAGGGAAGGCTCACAGGGGCACTGAAGTTGTAGGTCAACCTTGCCTCTGAACTATTGCAAAGGGATAGGCGTGGAGAATGCAATAAACATAACTTCATCCTTCTGCAAACAAAAAAGTGGGTATCCTTTATCCACAGGATAAAGGATCTGAAGTATTTTGGACCCTGTAACTTCAAAAAAGCTGATGATGTTCAGGCCATGAAAACCAACACTATCATTTATGTTGAAAAACCTGTATGTACAACAGGCTGATTGTAAATGATAAAGTAAATGATAAACATGTAAATGATAAAGTCTCAGGGGGATGGGGGGGAAGTGTTAAATGTTTGAAAATGCATACAGCAAAAATTTCTGTTTCGATAATATTTAATTTTTAAAATAATCTCATAGCAAAGAATGTGATGCATCTGACCTTTTTCAACAAGGAAACATAGAACATTCTTTTATATTTAAAATATTTAACAGTGGTAGTAGTTGCAATAATACATTAGAAACACTTGAGTGCAAACTGATTCATCAGAATCAAAACATTTAAGCACATTCAGTGAACCCAACTGAGTACATTATTTTTCTACAGCTAACAAGGAGAGAGCAATCAGCTATCAGTCTTAACTGGGTCTGGCCCGCAGCAGAAACATGAAAGCATTCCCTTCTTTCACATGGACGCTTTAAGCCCATCCCAAGGATCTATTCCTTTTTGTAACACATATAATGTGTGCATCATATTAATGACCATGAAAAAATAGCCTTTTTTGGGAAAGGTCATTCTGATCATTAGCCCAACTAAGGTAAGACAAGTATAAAAATTTCAACCAACAGTACCAAAGAGGATCTTACAATCACATCAAGCGTAATCCTTTTTGCATGGGAAAGACTGGAATATTTACTGTAGATGCCATACTAAGTAATTCTTCAAAAAGCTGCTGTATCTTTTCAGAAAATAATTTCAGAAAATCCCTTGAAGCAGTTGTTCACACAAGCACGATAGTCTATATCCAGATCAGCATCCTGACAATGCTACCAGAATCCATCCCTCAATGCTTTATCAGTACTGAATCCAAATGAAAAATCTCAGATTCCAGGGAGGACTGAATTGAACAGGATAATGTTTCTGATAGATCTCAGTAAGTAGACATTTTCGGTCTTGCTGAAACAAGTCCTGAAGATATTAAGGAATATTTATCAAAATTGTACATAGCAGAGCACAAAGAAAAGTGCCTGGGATCCCATTTGCCTCATTCATCAGAAACGTGAGACAAGGTGATGTAGGAAGAAGGAGCTATTCCAGCATTACTTCTAATCACAGGTCTCATCTTGGAGCTCAAGCTTAAAGCAACTGTGAAGCATTAGACTGGAGGAAAAGATCACCTTAGTCATTTATTTGGGAAAAAAGTAATTTTGCTTCCTGCCCCTACTAAGAAGAAAGAGACGAAAACTAGGAAAGAACCCAAACTGGAGTTCTTTGAGATGCTGTCTATAATTTTGCATTAAGTATGCATATGTAGTACAAGAAATTCAAGAGGTTTTTCTCCTGCCTTTGCCTCCATCCCACTACTTGATGCTCCTGATGGAAGCTGTAGGTTCATGAATCTCCTCTAGTTTTTGTTCCCCCTCAGCTACAAATTACTTTAGTGTACAGGAACTTAAAAGGACAATCCTATGGTTAATATAGGTAAGGATACTACATCTTAAAGAACAAATAATTCTTCCTTCTCTGAATGTTCATCCATATGGATATTCACAATACTGCCAATCGCCCCTTTCTTCTTGTTACCAGCAAGGCAGAGTCTTCAGAACACTTTCACAGTCATCACTTGTCTATCAAGAGCAGGTGGACAGTTTCCTAGAATTTGTGATGCCCACCTACAGAACCTATTCAAATTCTCCAGAATCATGTCTTAACATTGAGAAATCTTGCCTTTCTCTAGATTACAGTGAAGGGATGAGCTTTGGAGTCAAGGTGCATCTAAACAGTTAAGCGAACAGCATACTGCTTAAGAGAACTGAAACAACACACAGATCTTTGGCAACTAGTATATTTTCAAACATGCAACAAAAATCCAGACTTCTAACAATTCAGATCCAACATCATCAATGTAGTTATAAAATCTCAGTTTTGCTATTGGTTATTCTTTTTACCTGCAACCTGTGGTATTCCTTTGGGATGAGATCTCTGGCTTCAAGGACTCTGCTATATGTGCAGCAATTTAGGCTTGATACTTCGGATATTTTATTTTTTGTTCTTACAAGTAAGACTGAAGACTTAATATTCCTGCTTCACATTCTAACACCCCAGAAAGAAGTAGCTTGTGAGTAGACCCCTCTGCTGTGTGTATCCAAAGTAATGTCAGTAGTCTTCCACCAGATACAAAGTTTTGGTTTCTCAGAACTTGTCTGGACAATGCCTTCAGAAAAGGTGCAGTCTGCAAATTTTCCACCTCTCCTTTCTCAGTATTTATGTGCAACAAATTGAGTATGTGGAAAGTTGCACATATTCTCAGGAAAGGCAAGAGATTGAATATTTACAGCAAGAACTTTCAAGATAGAAATGCAATACCAAAAGTTTATTTTCATCTTCTAATTCTCTACTACAATAAATTGGACATTTATTCTTACTATTAAGCTTTCAGATATTTTAAAATCTCAGCACAATGTTTATATTATAAAATGAGCACTTCTCTCAGAAAAAGATCCAAGCAAAGTTTCAAAGTAGTGATGTAAACACCATCCTACTTTGTGTAGCCTCACAAAAGACTACTCTTGACTGCAGGAAATAAAATAGTGAAAATGAGAGCTAAGCACTTCAGTGGCCACTGCTCAGATTTTCTTGTGATAGGAACATACCATGACCACTCAGGGGTAAAGTGCAGATTTAAATGCAACTAAATACTATTAAAGATGGATATTAAAATATGAATTCTTTGGTAACTCACATGAACTGGTCTGAGTTCACTTGTACACCATTTCAAATTTAGCTACTCTCAAACAATGAAGTGTGCCAAAATTAGAGTTCTGCTAGGCTTACCAACTTAGATTCTGTGCTGGTATTTTTGAAGCTGGTGATGGGGGTGGGGAGAGAAGAGTTGAGTCACCGCCCAAATGAGTTGGGAGACAACAAGGAGCAAAAGAGAGAGGCAGGAAAAAGGCAGTAACGTAGGATGGACATGGAAATGCTGGGGACATGACAGAGAAGAGGTACAGAAAGGAAAGGGGTAGTACAGCAGGA